>NC_057850.1:93012994-93315253 GCF_015237465.2 Chelonia mydas
CTAACACAGCAGTTCCCAATGCATTTACAAATGTATGAGTCACGGTAGTTTTTCCTTCACACACAGACTGAGTTATCTGGCCCCTGAAAATATTAAGCTTGGTATTTTGTACCTCCAAGGCATTAAAAGGCAGGGGTGTGTGCATGTGCACGAAATGTGATCAAGGCAATCTTTCTCTTTCTAAGATCCCTATCAAATTTACATGAGGTGCATCTGATTTGTGTGTCCCCACATTGGTATCACAGCACAGAGCAAGAGTAATGTAAAATGTTCACTTTTTCTACTGCACTATTCCAGCTATGCTCTCCTGATAGCAGTACACCGCTTCACACATATATATTAAAAAAACTTTTTACTCCACCTCCTAAATGTTCAAAGCAGTGCCTGAGGTTTTAGCCTTGCAACTCTCATTGACTTTTATAACTCATTCCACCTTTTGGCTGCTAGGAATATTTTATGCTGCTTGACAGTGGAATTAATGTGAATGGAGAGGATGCATTCTCAGTAACCAGAGGGTTACTTATTTTTGCAATAGAATTCTATTTGAAAATGTCCTTATTTTGCATAAAATGGAAATCCTAATTTGCTTTACAAATAAGCTACCTTTTTGTGGTTAAAAAAGTAAAAACTTGTTTAAAATGTAATCTTATGAACCAACATAATATTTACCTAGATATTACTAAAATTATATATTGACTTTATACAACTTTTGGGGGGCAAAGAAAGATAAGTTATCGGTTTTTCACCAATTTCTTTTATTTTCAAGTTCTATTTTCATTTCCCTCAAGGGCAACAATGCTCAGTATAATATGTTGGTTAGTTTTATATCACCTTCTATTGATATTTTGTGTGATGCCTAGAGCTTAATTTTAACTCCTAGCACATGAATAACAATGTAATACCTATTCCTTCCTTAGTAAATGAATTGCTCTTTGAATGTTGACTAAAAGTTGTAATGTTTACATTTATAGCAAGTTAGACATTAAAAAACAACTTGTCAACTAGAATCCAAAACGAAGGATTTCAAACATTTTCCTTATTGAAAGTGCACAGGGCAAGCATCGAGATTTTATTCCAGGCTTTTAACACAATCAGTTTCAGTTTTCTAGGTCTGAATCTATGAACCTTGCTTCGGTTTAACAAATTTTTCTTGATATGCATAGAAAGCTATACATCCATATGGATATCAAGAACCTGATCAAAAATAAATAAATTCAGAGCTAATCCTGACAATGCAGAGATGCAGAGACTGGATCCCATTACACAAGCGCTGTAAAGGTACGCACTGACACTGGTTTGAAATAACACAATTCAGTTTTACATGTAACTGAATTGCACTAGACTGAAATAGAACTGTTTGATAAAAGCCACCTGCCACGTCTATTGTTTTTCTCAAGGTTGGAAGTTTTCAGGAAAGCTGTATAAAATATAAAACTACCATTTTCATCCTAGCAATCTGAAGGGTCACATGACATGAGATACAAATGTTATGGGATCTAGTGAAATAACCAGAAAAAAAAATCACAATATTGAATATACTGTTATAACAGTTGCCATCAGTGGCCTTGTTAAAGTCTTCCAAGCTCTTTTTTCTTAGCATGCAAGTGATGTTCAGACTTGGGAAGATATGCTGTCTGTTATCTCTAGTTTTGTCATGTGTACATGGAGCCTTGGGAGAGAGCAGGAGAGTTTTCTGACTCCAGTGGCTATTGGTACACCTACAACTCACACCAGTTTAAACACACACATACACACACACACGCCCTAATTATTATTTTTTTTAGCTGCAACATGGAGGCAAGAGAAGATGTGGTTTATCCTGCTCTTAAAAATGTGTAGCAGCACACCTTACCTGGTCTGGCATCAGGCTATCCATTGTCTCAGTTTTTCCTCACTCAAGTTAGATTTCCCAACCTTCCCAGAAAGGACGTTCTGCTATGCTCAATTTTATTCTTCAAAATAAAACTCAGACAAAACAAAAGCAGTTCCTCTTTCCAGCCTGGGTTACAGCTCTCAAAAAGTTTTTGCCTCTGCCTCTCACAGTGCTGAAACAAGGACACTCATAGGCCTGGCCTACACTACACAGTTAGGTTGACACAAAACAGCTTACATTGACCTCACTGTAGATGTGTCTATGCTTGTATTTCACTCCCACCGACCTAACTGCCCCATTATGCCAACTTGATAACACCACCTCGTAGACACTGCATTATTTATGTCGACCATTACTGGGGTCCAGCAATTGACGCACAATGCCCCACACTGACCCCTGTGGTCACCATTGTGAACTCCGCTGCCCAGAGTCAGGGTATACAGGAAGCTGCCCCTCCTCTTTAAAGCCCAGTGAATTTTTGAAATTCTTTTTCCTGGTTGGCCATGTTGGCAAGCACACCAAGCAGCTCTCCAGTGTTGTGTGCAACTTCCCAGCTGACTATGCCGGTTACACACTGCAGATGCACTCCTACCTGGAGTACACGGGAAGTGCTGGATCTTCTGGGCCTGAGGGGAGAAGAGGCTGTATAGGCACAGCTCCAATCCCACTGGAAAAATTGGACATCTACAAGCAGATTTCTCCTGCATGCTGTAAGCAAAGCTACAAGAGGGACCAGCAGCAGTGCCACATGGAAGCCAAGGAGCTGCAGCAGGTGTACCAGAAGGCCAGGGAGGACAACAATTGATCTGGTGCAAAGCCACAGATCTGCAACTTTTACAAAGAGCTGCATGCCATCCTTGGTGGAGACCCTACCACCATTTTCAAGAGCCCCGGTGAGACAAAGGAGCCTGAGTCGCCAGACCCCACCATGAACAGCAAGGAGGAGGTTTGACAAGAAAGAGGTGGAATATGGGGGACAGGCAACCAGGGGGATCCAGCTGCCAGCAAGACAGGACATGTTTTTGACTCCACCACAGTCCAGCGAGGGCAAGCCTGATGCAGAGGAAGAAACCTCTAGTAAATATGCCTTTGCTTTGAAATTACAGGCACGGAACCCCCAAAGTAGCAGGAAACATCTGTTGATTTGCTCTTTTTTACTTGTGCTAGAAGAGGTAATGAAGCAACCAAGAGAGGCAGAGTTGCTGTCTGCTTTTTTTTTTTTCTTTCTAGAGTTAGGCAGAGGGGGCCATGCTGAGCAATTTGTTTACTTGTATCAGGATGTCCAGTTAATCCTCCATAGAGAGCCTGAGGAAACTTTCATGGAGGTACTCTGCAATCCTCTGCTGAAGGTTTCTGTGGAGGGCAGCCTTATTTCTTCTGCAGTGGTAGGACGCTTTCCCACACCATTCATTGATTACTTCATCAGGCACCATGGCATATACAGGCTAGCAGCATATGGGCTCAGGCGGCATCGGGACACCTGCACTAGCTGTGCTCGCTCTGCCTCTGTTACTCTCAGGAGTGAGATACCAGCCTGTGGAAAATGATGCCGGAATTCTGTTCCATTGCCCTATACAAATATATGCGTGCATGTGAGCTTTTCCACCCCCATTTCCCTAACCCCCTCCCCAGCTACTGAGGGCCATACTCACCATGGCTGGTGCTGTCACTGGCACCGTGCTGTATGAACCCCAAGGAAAAGTGACAATATAGTGCTCCTTGGGGAGCAACGGGGGTGAGTTCAATATCCGAATCTTACATTTCTGTCATGAATATACAGTGAATCGTCAGGGCTTATACAGCCTACAGTGAGGCCTTGAACTCTGATTACAGAGTTTTCATGGCAACAGGTGCCATTCCAGGGAGCTTACGGAACCTTCCAGTGTAGCCCATTTTAGTTCTCTCTCTTCCTATTGCGTCATCAGGACTGTGAGAAATAGAACTTCTGGAGTGGAGAGCTTGAGAGTTTAGTATATGAAGTTGATCTGCTTAGTAGTTATAGGCCTCTGCTATATTTTTTTTATTCTTATCAGGGTATTTTGCTTACTATTAGCAAGTAAAAGGGAAAGTTCAATTTTTGACACAGAAAACCATACAGTTCACTTTTTTCCACCTTTGACATTTGGCAGCCTAACAAAAAATCAAGAAAAGAAGAGTGGCAAGTTACTTTGCAAGTTAAAATAACTATTTCCAGTGACTAAGGGGAAAGGTCACTAACTGATTCTGAGAATGTATGGTCTTTAAGCAAGGATAATGACAGTATATTGGTTGACAGTTTCACACTTGCTTAAAAAGGTTAATGAATTCCTTGCTTCGTTGTTCACTAGAAGATGACGTTAGCTGATAAGGTGGGCAAGAGAGCAGCGTAAGTATCAATTTGTATGATTTTTTTTTGAGAGATTGAAATTTGTTCCAGGGCTACTTATTGCTAGTTGTGTTAAACAAGTGTTCTCTGACTTCAGAAGATGGTGACTTTCCTGAGATGTACATGCCCACATTTTTCCCATGTGAAAATTCATCACGGTCAACCTAATATCACCTCCACCAAAATAAATTGTCCTGAGGAAAAACAGAAAAATGTTACAAATTAAATTGCAAAAACTTTCACTTTTCTCAATCTCAAAGGAGATTTCCATTCCCCTGCCCACAGTAAGTAGAATTGGTCAAGACAGCCCAGGAACATGAGAGCTGCACACAGATTTTCAGACAGGACTTACTGGATTCACCCAAAACAGGCTGCATATATTTCAAGTGCATCTTTATTATTCAGATTGCAGAATTAGGGCTTAGGACCCGCAATCATGGACCCTTGGCCCGCGCCGCTTCCCGCAGCCCCCATTGGGCTGGAGCGGCGAACCACGGCCCGTGGGAGTCGCGACTGGCCAAACCTGCGGACGCGGCAGGTAAACAAACCAGCGTGGCCTGCCAGGGGGCTTGCCCTGGTGGGCCACGTGCCAAAGGTTGCCGATCCCTGGCCTTGTGGCTAGGTCACTCACCTGGGAAAGGGAGACTCTGGGTTAAAATCCATGCTCCAGAATGGAGATTTGAACCTGGGTTTCCCTATCTCAGGTGAGTGCCCCTAGCCCCTGGAGTCAAAGGGTGAGCAGAGGCATGAATCTCCTTTTTGTGAATCTACCCCTTCATTTCCTTTGCTTTTCAAAAGGTAAGAAATACCAACATCTAAAATAAAACACTTTGTTTTACCAGAAATAAAAAAAATTCTAATGTTTTCAATTCATGAAAAAGATCTGAAAAATTTTAGTTCAACCCAAAGCATTGTTTAACTTCTTTTTCGGAAGGAGATACACCCTCTTGTTCATGGATATGTACCTGACATTGGAGGATGCTACAATATCTTTAAAAGAATCTAATCACTATTTGTCACTGATTGGTTTTTTTTTTTCCCCTGCTTTAAATAGAAAATGTGTTCTTTTAAGTGGAAGTCATGCAAGTGAGCACAAAGGGCTCACATGCAAGGACCTCCATTCCAGTTGCACCCTTGGGCTTAAGTGGTCTGGAGGGCCTTCCTTGGATTATACATTTCTCCCTGAATTGTTTCATTTGAACTTTTACTAGTGTAGGATTGTTCTGCCATCTTTTTGTAGATTTTGTTTGTGACTGTAAAACATGTCACACACATATATTCTTATAGCAGAAGGGTGAAGTCTCTAATCATTTCCCCCCCTCAAACCCTGCACAAGATTTCTAAACCAAAAATGTTCATTTAATTACATCATCATGTTGCATTAGATATCAACAGCTGTCGATATATAACTATCAATGTCACATTGACCTTCCCTGCCTCCTCCTTTCCTGTGGCTCTGCCATGGGCAACAGAAATCCTTTATTATTAATAGACAATTTTTAAATCCTTCTGCACATCTGTCTTGCAATCACACAAAGTCAATATTCAATTATGTATGCTGCCCTATCTGTCACTTTTAATCGCAAATGCATGTGCTTTGTAATAGCCATTCATTTATTGAATGAACTATGTCACTTTTGATAAAGTGATATAAATCAGCCTTAAGAAGTCATATAAAATAGGATTTTCCCTTGAATTTAAGTGATTGCAGGTTAATACCGGGCATTGCTGACTTTGCAAGAGGATGGAAGAAAGCTATCACTGCACATATGAGGCTTTAAACAAAATAAAGGAATTTTAAAATGGAAAACTTCAGATATATAAGGTGTCTTGAATCATCAGTTTGAAGAGAGCCTCCAAGGGCACTGAAGACATATTTATTGAAATGGACAATACATATTTAATCTAATATTTGAAAGGAAGCAGCAAGTTGCAAGCCTCAAACATAATTGTTCCTATTCATAATCTTTTCTTCTGCCAAACCTGTCTGAGCAAAGATGATTTGTCAAATGTCATATGCATCTATAGGATTGTACAGTTCATATTGCAGTACAAGGTTTAATATTCATTACTACTTGAGAGATCATCACACATACCCTAGTGTTACAAGGCTGATGCATTGTTTATGTACTGCAGAAGACAAATACACACACAATAGATGACAAAATTATAAATTGCCATTGAGAATTTAAAAGTGTGGAAGATGCAATGTGACACAGAACACTGTGAAATCAATTCTGTTTGAATGGACGTCATCATTAACAGAATTCATCTGCAACTAGATACCTTAAACTGTATATTTGCTGGTATTATATGAACAAGCAAAAACTTATTTATTATTTTCCAGAGGGGAAGCAATCATTTCACTGCTTTTCTAAAGCAACTGTTTACCCCCCGCCCCCTACAAAAAATAACAATAGCTAATGTTTAGGTACTGGGGGATAAATGACCTGGGAAATTGCTCCAAGCCTGAGCTGAAATATTTTTGAAATGTTAGGGAAAATACAGGATACTGAAGACTTCAGACATAGCAAGGAAAACACTATTTTTATTAACGAAAAGTGTTTTACATTTCTACATCCATTTTCCACAAAAAGATCACAAAATCCTTTGCACATACTAGTGAGCCTCAACATCCCTGTGTTAGTTGGTTGGTAAATATATTAATCTCAGTATTACTTATGATGAAACAGAGGCACCTAGATATTAAGGTCCTGATTCAGCAGAGAACATAGCATGTGTTTATGTCCCAGTGATGTTCATTCATTTAGACTTACGGACATACTTAAGTGCTTTGCTGAATCATGGTCTCTGAGTACCCCATAACTACAAAAAGACAGTAGCAGAACCAGGAGCAGAGAACCTATATCTCCAGACACTTACCGGAGGATCGATGCTGTGGCAATCGATACATCGGCGGTGGGTCTAGTGAAGCCCCGCTAAATTGACTGCTGACTGTTCTCCCCTTGACTCCTGTACTCCGCCTGATTGAGAAGAGGAGCGTCTCCTGTCTCCCGTCAACATCGCATAGTGTGGACCCTGTGGTAAGAAGATCTAAGCTACGTCGATTTGAGTTATGCTATTCGACTTTTCCCTTTAGTTTAGACAAGGCCTGAGCCTTAACCACTTTAACTCTTTTTCCATGTGTTTTCTTTTACAAGGCTGATTCTATTTCCTTAATTAGTCCATCTAAACAAAACTGTGTCTTACAGGGGGTAGTGAATGAGATTCCATATTATGTGCCACATTAAATAAACACAACAAGATGAAAGAACAATATTTCAGCTTCTTGGTGGGTTTTCTTTGTCCAAAATGTTACATTATTTAAGCATAGTATTGTGTGTGTGGTTTAATTATATAAATTCTTTATACATGTATTATGAGGAGGATGCTAACAGCATATATCCAACGTTGGCAGTATGCCCACTATTCTTGATAGCTTCAGGGTTAGTGAGGCAAAGCTAATAAGTAAATTATGAAGCCTGAAAAATATACTAAAATCTTCAATAGTAGAAAGCATTTATTTCAGCTTAATGGAAAACACACAAAAGGTATTTGTGAGCCAATGGCAATTACAGTATGGATTTCACTAAATAAAACCAGGCCTCTGGAAGGCTGGAAGCAGAAATGTATATAGAGAGAAGTCTAGTCAACAAATTGCAGGGCATCCATCTAGCATCTATTATAATACATGTAAAATAATCAAATACCAAGAACAGATTTTAAAGCAGTACCTCAAAAACAAACAGTAAGCTTGATTCGGAACTTGAAAGATATCTGAAATGCCACCTATTATATTCTAAATGGCACCAGATGACACCTTCCCTTTCATTATAAAGGGGAGTCACATAGTGGAAGCAGTACAGCTGGTGTATCATGACCGTGGGTCAAAATCCTGACTCCACTGAAGTCAACAGGAATTCTGCTATTGACTTCTCCCTGATTGTTTAAGCATTCAGGACCCAATGCTATAGACAGGATTCAGTGTAGCATTCCTTGTGTGAGATTACTCACAGTGGGATCACTGCCTGGTAGCAAGGTTTGCAAGATCAGAAGATTAGGTTTTTATCCCTTCCCTTGTCCATCCTCTCTCTCCTGGGTCACACACTATGTAGAACTCTGGGTACTGTAAATTTTCCAACTAGATTTGAAACTGTAGGAATTGTTCATTTCATAGGATATTTCAAAATCTTGACATGGTTCCATTTTGAAATGAAAGTGATTTTGAGATTTCCTGTAAAGCGGATATCCCATTTTTATTAGCTATGAGTAGCTTGGTGTTATCACTACAGAAAACAAAAAACCTCACACAAAAAAAGAAAAACAATTTCTTATTTTGTTCATTACTGGTGTTCAGGGATAGGCTATGTGGTGGTGATGGGGACTGTACATACTTCATTCCCTGAATAACATGGAACACTGATTTGTGCTGGTTCTTTCCCCAGGACGTCAGCATGGGGGTGGGGAAAAGTGGGAGTTTTGGGATAAATGAACTGTGACGGGTTGGACCTCCCTTCTGGGATGCCACCTGATGTACTGGGATTTCACTGAGCCTCTCCTGCTCGACCAACCTAGGTTCCCTCTCCCTGCTTTGCTGAGTTAGGCTCTCTGGCCTCTGGCAGCACATATACACACACACACGCACGTGCGCGCACACACACACACACACACACACACACACACACACACACAGAGGTAGGGCCACACTCCACTGCAGGCACAGACTGAAGTCAGCTCTGAGTGAGAGGACTCCCCCAGCACTCACGGACACAAGAAGAAAAACCCAAACGAATACTGTTTTGCACTGTATAGAAAAATATGCACTGCGCAAGCTCATAAAAATCTGCCCTGTTCCTCGATGTGAAGAGAGATGTGCACGACTTCTTGCCCCCCACCCCAGTTAGAAATTACATAAATTGGGTTTAATAAAAAAATAAGTTTAACAACTACAAACGGTAGATTTTAAGTGGTTAAAGGGATAACAAACAGAACAAAACAGATTACCTTAGTAAATAAACAAAAGCCACAAACTAAGGTTAACATACGAGATAGGATACAAATAGCAAATTCTCACCGAGTGATAAACAGGCTGGCAGATTCTTAAGGCACAAGTTGCCTTGGCTTTCCCAGGTTCTCTTAAAGAGGCTAAAAATCCTTCCAGCCTGGGACCATCACTTCCCACAGTCCAGTCTTTGCCCCTCAGGTGATTTCAAATTTGTTGTTGTAGGGAGAGTGAGGTCCCCCCATGTTGTCATTGTCCCTCTTTTATATCTTCCCTCCCACCTGCTGGAAAGATTTTTTGCTGTGACCTGGGTCAAACAGCTCCCATTGTGTAGAGCTATCTCTGAGAGGTTTCCATTGCATACAGTTCCTGGGGTAATCCTTATGCTTGTATGTATTTCTTCAATAAGCCACAAACATTGTTTGGCCTCATCCAGCGTAGCACATTTGAAATACAGAGACATGGTCAATATTCCCAGCTTCAGATACAAAAATGATACAGGCATACAAATTGGATAAACACATTCAATAAATCATAACCTTTCCAATGATACCTTACTTGAGTCATCTTGCATCAAGTACCTCTCAGTTATGTCATATTCGTATCATAACCAGTTTCTATGAAGAATATGGAGTGTAACATCACATGAGGCATTATAGTTGTTGAAGTCAACCATATCAGTTGCCTCAAAACTTTTATTGGGAAGGTTTTTGGTCTGGGTGGATGGGAGAGAAAGACAGACTTTGTAGCCTGATAGTGAAGATACTTGGACTAGGATGTGGGAGACCTAGATTCAAGCCCCTGCTGTGCCTAAGTTGGAGTGATTAGGATGAAAAATTGCTCTGAATCAGGCAAAGTAGTGACTTGAACTCAGCTCTCCTACATCCCTGGCCAAGCACAGAACCTGGTCTACACCCACACTTTTCTTTTCATGAAAAAAGTTTGAAAGGTTATTTTCATTCTAGTGAAGAACAAATTTTTAAGCCTCAAAAAGGTTTCACAAAACTGAGTTGTCATCCTCTGGTCAGCTGTATGTGGCATAGCCCATGGATCTATGAATTGTGCATGTCCAAGGTGAAAATCCTTGAGACTGGCATGTGGCAGGCCAGGGCTGCTACTAAAATCCAGAGCTTGCAGGAGCTACATGGCTATTCTTTCCCCCACCTCTCAGTTAAAGGAGGATTCCATCCCCCACAAAGCTTGTCCCATTTGGGCTTTGCACAGGATATAAACATTTGGCCATGAGGTTGTAGCATACAGTAGGGCTATTTACTCCCATCACAATCTTTATCAAATCTCCAAGATCAAATCAGGTTATAATCAGTGGCATCTGTTTAATACTTTGGCTCAGACTATTTGAGAAAACAAAGTAGTCGCTGCAAAAAGGTAGTAAAGTGTGTTACAGAGCCATAAAATCTGCATTCTACCATCCAGACTACTCTTCCAACATTTCACATTAGGCAGTAATCTTTTATTGAAGAGTTTGGCAAGAGTCCAATAAAACTCGTAAAATTTTGGCCTATAAAAATTGTAATCTACCTTCCCTAGCAGACCGACAAGAAGTACTCAATATCATACACCATCCTGCCCAGCACCCTTCATTTCTTGCTGCACTATTCATTTCCATTTAAACTTAGAATCATCAGGAACTGAGATTGTATATTAATGATTTATCAAATCTGGATAGAGAGCAGTAACCAAGAATAAAGATTCTCTCAAATTTGTAACCAACATAATTGGCAGTGGCTAAAGATGTTATACTCATGACTATAAAACCCTCTTATTCATGGTTTTCATAAATTGTCTAAGATAGTCAAGGTCAATTACCACATAATGTTAAGAAAAGGTTTAAATGGACCTTCAGGAAACATCTCCATATGCTTTTAATACTTTTATTCATCCAAGCTTTTAAACCATCCAAACCTGGGACATCACAAGTTAAAGACAAAGAATTTTAAGAGTAATATTCTGACATAATATACATAGCTCTACAGTTGGTTTATAAAGAAAGTGATTTGGGGGAATCCTTCCTCCACAAGGAAAAGATTAGGCCCCCCAAATCCGGGGTGTTTCCTTTGTTTATTACCAATAATATTCTCATCACTTTGCTCAAAATGAATGTTTGATCTTGTTCTTATAATTAGAATGCTACTCACAGTTTATGTGTCCATAAACCTTGATAAAGGAATGTGGATTTACCTGTCTGACTAGCTTAATTACAGGCAGAGGATAATGAATGTACATTTACATGCAAGGTAAACAAAGCAATCAAGCTAACAAGCGGCTGAGGTAACAGTTTAACAAGCATACTAGGGGACAGAGTCTGCACCCCCCAGGAAGTCTTCCTGGTTCTTGAGACAAAGACAATAGACTTTGGAAAATACAAGGGGAGCAAAAAAGACATTTTAGTTCTCCATCACTTAGGGAATCACCCTCTGATTCTGTGAGCATTTGATCATCTTACCAGAACACCTTGGAGATGTTGTGAGAAAGCTGTTTAGGCAAAGCCATAACTTCCTAGAATTTAGTTTTTGCACTAAGAAGCATGTTTGCAACTATTTTCTGTTTCTGTTATTTTGTTTTGTATCACTTCAATTTCAGTTCTTTATTAATAAACTTATTCTTAGTTTTACTATAAACCATTTTAGTGCTTTTATATTGAAGAAAAGAGAGAGTCCTCAGCTAACCTAACATGCTGGCATGTGTATTGTCTCTTTGGAGGCAGTGAACTTAATTTTTGTGAGTGTCCCATGAGAAGGGCTGTAGGCTGCAGAGATAAATCTCTGGGAAACTCAGGAACTGGAGTTCACTTATTGTTACCTGCAAAGCTGGGTTAAAAGTGGCAGAGTCTCGAGCAGTTTGCTAGTGAGGCAGACAGATGGGTGTGGCAGAGATCTGACACATAGTTTAAGCCCCAGCAAAGTTTTCCCTTCTTGAGGCAGAGAGGTAACACAGTGCCTTATGCTCTGGGTGTCCTGAGTAGAACATCACATTTAGTTCGGGGGAAGAGCTGAAAAACCACACACTTCTCGTTTTACTAAGATGTTACCTGATAATCTGGATAACTTGTATACAGCATGAATTGTGAGTTTTACAATAAAATATACATTTGAAGTACCATTACGTGACTACCCAAGCATGCGGTCCTACAGTTCGCTTTCCCTGAATGTTCACTATAGTAAAGCTCAAATGTATGTAAAATTGCACACAAAAGGTTTTTTTAAACATTGTTGAATAGAAATTGTTGCAAATCTGAAAGAATATTCTTGGACAGCTGTCATCTCTTCAAATTATCCCAGTTTTGCCTGGAGAGATCAAAATGAAGAGCAGCAGATGTTCTGTTTGTACTACAAGAAGCATAGTTCCTGAGGAAGGTGTTTGAAAGGGTGGATTACAATGGTTTGTTCCATATTTTGGAGGCTCTCTTTGGTTCTTTTCTTTTTTTTTTTAAACTTGTTTATACAAATTCAACAACTTGTAATATGTTGCAATAGTCCACAGGAGCAGAACCATGTACAGATGTGTACGTTAATTGGGTTTCTGCAGTTGAGAACATTATGGTCAGAATAACTCAAATTCCAATTTAAACAAGACACATATCATGGTGTTTCTAAATCATCTCCTCTTCACTGGCATCTTGTGATGTTTAAACATTTAGCGTTTGTAAAGCAATGGAAGAGAGTTAGATTCGAGGTAAATGTAATATAGGAAAGCAAATGTCTCCACTGAAGTCAATGAAAGTTTTGCCATTGATTTCAACGGATTCAGGTTTTGACTGTCTTTTCCAAGCTGGCTTTATAATCTATAAATTATTTGGAAAACTATAGCATCAAAAATTACAATTAACAAAACTATCACTTTCACTAAAACAGGAATAACTTGAATTACCAAAGTGGGTCCTTTATTATGAGGCTCATGACCCTTTTTCATGCCACCCAAGTGAGTACATATATTATGGAATAACAAAATTGTTTCCAACTCTATATAGGTTAAAGATGTATTGGAGGGTTGAATTATTTAACAAAATATAAAAACCAGTAAGTCATCTAATTAAATAGAGGAGTTGTCTGGATGCACACTCACAAAATATGTACAGCTTCTCCCAGTGCAGTGACCATTTCATTCCTCTACTTTAGGATTTTACCACATGAAGATTGGGGAGCAATTTGTTAACTTGAAAATTTGGATGGATTACCTCTCATGAAATTACCTTGGAGCGTTGGATTATTCCACATGTATTATGGTAATGCCCAGATGACTTGGACTCTACGCACTGCACAACCATTTAACAAAAAGACAGACCTTACTGCAAAAAGTTTATAACAGTTGCTTTAAATGTGTCTACATTAGCAGATCTACCATTTATCCATCTATCCAATGCCCCTCCATATGAAGATATGAGAACAGCTGACATCTTCAAGAAACACCATAAGTTCTGGAATCAAAGGTGTCGTCCATCTTTCACCTACATGTTCACCTCAAGAAAAGTAAGTTCTGCACAAATCACATTAAGAATGAAAGAAAACATACAGCTTCTGCTTGGGCAACATCATCATTAAACTTCCACCAAGTACAAACGTTAAGGGCAACATATATACACACCGGCATAACATGCAACCAGGAAAGCCTCCACAGCACCCTAAATAATGGTAACATAAAGATTCCAGTAACAAAGTTACAGTTCATTTCAAAGTATTAACATTAAAACAACAAGACTTGGTGTTAAAGTTTTACATTTGTGCTCAAGCCCTTGGACAATGTGATTGATGCAGACATGCAAATAGTGTATAATTTACAATTTGGTCTAGATGGCACAAATATATTTGGTCTGCACAAATCCACAAATATGGCCATTTTCCAGCTCCTCAGCTTGTCTGCCTACCATTTCACCTTCTTTTTTCACAACAATGCATTTTTCTATATTTCCTCAAGTGAGGCTCAATTAATTTCTTGAACATGCTTGCAATGCACAGTACAACTCCCAGAGGGCTTAGGAATTCCACGTAACAGCTGCTTCCTCCTGCAGTTCAACTCCGAAATTGTACACAAGCCAGACTCTGCTCCTGAAGTGTTCACAAGCTCCCCACAGTGGGCCCCTTTTCCTTACACCTAGCTCCTAAAATGTACACGATGACCAGAGAAACTCTAAACATGCAAATTTATTTGTTCAGAGACTATTTTCTTTCTGCTACAATTCAATGTAGGTAAAAAATTGACTTGTTTTGTTTAGATGCTAAGTCAAATACTGTTCTCCATTATGCTGAGGTAACTCTGAAGGAACTCTGTTTGCTTCAATGCATTTCATTTAGACTTACATGGGTGTGAGATAAGAATTTGGCCCATTGATTTTTAGGATCATTATTAAGCTTTATATTTTTCTTCTTGTGACCATTTAACATCACAGATGTGTTAATATCCTTTTTTCCCCATAAACACATAAATTGTTGCTACTTAAATGGGTTGTGAATATGCTGTAGCTATACGTTATTAATTTATTTCAAGGGGTAAAGGGCCAATACAATTTTTTAAAAATATGTATGTTAAAAAACCTAAACTACTTCTGCAGCTTGGTTGATGAATTGTATTCATTTACAATAACCAGAACCAACAAACACATTATTTACTAAAAGAACAGATTATAAGCAGTTCAGAAAAGGATGGTCTTTTAGTTCTTTCTGTAATGTGCCTGCATGTGCTCGGGACTGAAAACAAATGTATTCAGAAGTTTAGAACAAAATTCCATTGGGATCAGCTATTGTATATCATATTTCACTTAACTTCATTCACATAAATAACCTATAGGAGTAGATTGATCAAGATGTCAAAAAAAGAAGACAAACTTCAGGACAATTTATACTAGAGAATTTGTATTTATTGTCACTGGATTTAACATTACCATATATAAATTACAGCCTAATTACAGAGAATGGAGGGATCCATTCTCCTGTCTCCAGGTATTATATATGCTCTGTGAGAAAAGGCTAGACAGTACTGGAATAAGGACTCTGATCAAAACTGCAACAAGAAGCGTTTATGAGTGGCATTTTGGACAAAAAAGTGGCAGACCAGTAAGATTAGAAATTGCAAAATATAGTCTCCAGTAGTAACATACTAAAATGCATACAATTTGGAAAGAAGAGGAAAGCAAGGGCCACAAGTCAGATCTTCAACTGTTGTAAACCAGTATAGTTTCAACATGACTTCAGGAGCTATGCTGATTTTTATTCACTGAGGATCTGACCCTGTGGAGGAGATTATTAGGGAAACATGGTGAAAGTGGTTAATGTTTTGGTGTAAGAAAATGTAAGTCAAGGATGCTAAAACGTGACCATCAATGAACAAGAAATTATTGCCTGAATGTGTTAATATGATAGATTTGCCTTTTTGATCTGCAGTTGCTTTTGTTAACACCCTTTGCTGTCTCCATTTGATTTTCTGTACAGTCTATATTATACCTGATTCTTAATAGATAATTAACTCATTGACTGAAAAATGACTTAAATTAGGTTGGATAGAAATTTTCAGACCTTCTTTGAATAAATTACATGAAAATAATGTCTCACCCTATGTAAGGCAAGATGAATGAATTCTATTGTAGCTGTGAAGGTTTTGTTTTGTTTTTTTAAATGTAGAGGGACAGGTTAAAATAATCAGTGTCAATTCTAGCTTGCATGACTGATATTCATGGTCTGTGGCAAGTATCCCAATGTCTCACTGGAACTGGCAGTATTATGGGGCAAAGTTGTACCCCCCCCCCCATCATTTTTATTGTCTACAGCATTTGGAAATAAGACTATGGTATATACCCCTCCCCCCCCACCGCCCTCACCATTTTTATTGTCTACAGCATTTGGAAATAAGACTTTGGTTTCTTCCCCCTGACAGCACATTCTGCTTAAAAATGACACGTTTTAAGCCTTGGCATTAATTTTTCTTTTCTTGTGTTGCTACAGAAGACTTTCTTCCCTATAGCATGCAAGCCAAGCACCAGCAACAGCACAGGCTGTATTGTTACATATATTTTGAACCTATTTTGTGTTTCCAAAAACATCACACCATTTTGATAACTTCACCTTGCCTATTTGCATTCCTCTTCAAAAGGACGGGCACTGTGTGTCAGAGAAGGTCTTAAATGATCAGGAACTGTTCATTGACATTTATTGTGTGGTAGCGGGCGTCTAGATGTTTGCATTGACCACACAGGGTGTAAAAATGACAAACTCTTTAAGAAAGCAAAATAATGCTAGGCAGTTTGCTTTATAAAAAGGGGGAAAATTTACTGTTTCAGGATTTACAGTGATGGACTTGTTGAAATTTCACCAACGCATTATTGGCAACATTTCTTGGTCTACTTAAGAAGGAAAATCATGTAGCTATGTATTCAGTTAGAAGTTATTGAAAGCCATTTATGGGCCATATTCAGTCCTTTGTGAGAGTTCAACTTCATTGACTTTAATAGGTCACAAGTCCTAACACTAGGAATGAGTCAGAGCAACATACAGAGTGTAATGTTCCTCCTTTCTTTCACAAGCAGTAAAACCAAACACATTACTAGTATTTTGAGGGCTATTAGTCTTCTTCAGGATGTCCCTTCAAAGGATGAAATTATTTTATGCCATGGTTCAGTCACGTTTTACTGAACTGAGTTAGGGACCAACACATCTGTACAAAAGCATCTTAGATCCAATGAAGAGACTTCCAGGCTTTGACTATGATCAACCAAATACAGCTAGGTGTAACTTAAGGAAGAGTGACAAATATGAATAGTATTTCTCTATAATATTAATCCACTATATCTACTATTAATAACCAAAGGAGGGAACTAATAACCAAAGGGGCCACTATCACTACTTGGACATCCAGGAGCAGCCCATGACCTCAGATGACACATTAATTATGCACCCATGTTACCGGCAGTGGTCACACTTTTCCAGTGTAGGATGCCAAAATACAAGGTATGTCAATCTGTCTGGCTGCTTCCCATAGAATTATTCTATAGTTGCTTCCACCAAAGTTATCTCTGCCTTATTCAGAGTAAATTGCGCTGACTAGCTGCAATCCAAATCCTAAATGTATCCATATAAGTTTCATTGCTCCAGCCAGGTCACACATGAAGGAAATGTAAAGCTGGGTGTCATTAGTATACTGAATGCATGACAGCCCTTGTCTCCTCATTTGCCTTCCATGCACATGCTGGGAAAGAAGCAAGAATACAAATCTCCCCAAGGTACCCTTCAAGAAAGAACTCTTAAGACAGAAGAACAACTGACCATAACTAACCTTTAGGTTCTCTCAGATAAATAAGAATAGAGCCACTCAGGAACAACTCCACTGACCCCTGCTAGGATCTGTAAGCAAGTAAACAAAATCTCATGATCAACAGTATCAATGGTTGCTAACAGATTTAAAAAAAATCAGCACAGACACTTGGTCTACATCCGTTGCTAGGAGGAAGTCAGTTAATGCAATTAGTGCCATTTCTACCCTGTAGCCAGGCCTACAACTCAAAATGACTGGAGTCAGGGAAATATGAAGAACAAAAAAAACTTAGTTTCCCAGCCACAAACTTCCCAATGACCTTCCTCATAACTGGAGATAGGATAACAATCAATCATTAGGGTAGATCGTCAGCCATCTATTATTGATTTCTTAAGCATTAGCGTCAATAGTTCCTTTAAAAATTGCTGTCATAATGCACCTATTCCCCACTTATAAGGAAACCCTTACAATCTCAATCAATAGTAGATACAGTGTATTTTCTGGCAATCTAAGGTAATTGGGAAAGAACAATGGGCCAATTTACAGAATTTAGCATGAACTCATCTTTGCATCTCCACCTCTTCAGTGCAATATTGGCTGAATCTAAAGCAGAAAATTCAGTGTTCATCCCCCTCAAGACATTCTTCTGTTTCTGCAGCAGTGAACAGCTTAGTCTGAATCCAAGCAATTTCATCTGAAGAATAATATTAAAATTGATGAAGGTTTCCCTGTTGATTAAATCCTTGACCTTTTTGCAGAGACTAAAGCAAGAATATCTATTAAAAAGAGATACCACAAGGACAGTTTAGTCGCTCATTTTGGATTTTTTAAAAATATGATTTAAAAAACAAAAAACCTTTTCAGCATCAACAGAAATGTTTCCTTTAAAAGAAGAAGAAAGAAAAAGTTACAGAGAATCAGTTTAAAACATTTCTCTTCGTGTCTGCAAACCCAAAATTGCTATGCTCTGCTAATGTATGGGAACCAGAATGTAGAACTAATAAACAAAGATAAAAATGACAGGTTTGCTTTTCATAATCCAAGTTGCATATAATACAAATAGTAAACAGGGGAGTTAAGTAAATGAGACAATGCAAATTAGACATTTCTTTCAATTCTAGTCTCCAGTGTTATTAGTATGTGGATAAAGAAGATCATTATTTTAACTTGACAGTCTCTTTAATGTATACCGTGTAGTTGCAACTGTATCAATCCTAGGATATTAGAGAGACAAGGTGGATGAGGTAATATCTTTTACTGGAACAACTTCTGTTTCTGAGAGATACTCAGTCTCTAACGTCAGCCTTGATCATATTAGTTTGGGTTATGTGAAATTCTTCATTAAGGCTTGGATAGAAAGCACCAAGACATTTCATATAGGCCACCAACCAACCTTCCGAAGATGACTTTCACTCACTACCATAACTCATTCTCTCTCCCTGAGCCATCCAGTTCCAATGTCAGCACATTTCCAATCAAGATGCATGCAACCAAAGGCAATAGAATGCACAGTGATTTGTTAAATATGTCCTACAGGAAGACATTACTGTGCCATCATTGCACGTTTGTTCCACATTACTCATGCAGCATTATGTTTATAAATTACTTTGTCATCATGGACATTTGCCATGCACTTTGTTTGTCCTTGCAATCTTAAAAACATACATTTTAAGTCAAAGCTGTAGGAAACATCCTATAAGATAACCAGCTCAAAGAAGATGTTCATATAATTTATGATAAACACTTGCTTTATTAGACTAAATATTAGATAATAAATTGAAGGAAATGTTAGCTTGCAAGAGGTTAAGCAACCTCACTATTGCACTTAATAATTTTATTGATATTGTTCAAGGTTCTAAATTGCAATTTTCAATTGTTTCTTTCAAGTTAATTGGTCTTCCCCGACACACAAAAGTGGATGGCTGGAGTCATTAAAAATATAATTTACAAGCTGGAATTAATGCTATAGTTTACTGAAATAAATGCTATATTTTACATTAGCTTTAATTACCCAGCAGGAAATGAACACTACCAATTGGCTGCTAATCATTCATCATGGACTACAAAGTCTCATTTTCAATGTTTGTTCCTAATCTATACAACTAGTTTTAAATCAGGTAAACAGTGACAATATAAATAAAAAAAACAATCTTTTTTTTTTCCTTAGGAGGTAAAATAGTATTTTTAACCTTTAACCGCTGCAGAACCACAAGCTGCGATAACGTCTAATATATTGCTTGGAAAATTACTTAAAATTACTAATGACCAGTGCTGTGCGAAATATTTGCAACGAAACTAGAACTCACACACAACACAAAATTCTGATATATGGAAAACTCATAAATACCATATTTAGTTAAAGGCATCACTAAGATTTCCAAGTCTTTCAAGTAATCCTGATGCCAATTTGGAAGGAGGTAGGCCAAATAATGGACACAGAGACCAATTTGTGGCACTGCATAAAAAGATGCAACATTCAACTTTATACATGGTTTCACATTGTAATCACATAATACCATGCTGATGCAATTAGTTATGAGATTTTAGGTCTATTTAAACATAAGATATGTTTGAGACATGGGTTAAGTTTTAAAGCTAACCATGCTCTGAATATTTGAAGAACTTGATTTCATATCTGAAATTCATAGTTCACACCCATCTAGTGAAACCCAAAGTAAAATTCAAGGGGTTATGAACCAGCATAGATCAGACAAAAGAAAATTCCTGCAAAGAAACCTATTTATTGGCTTTCACACAGCTCTACCAGTATCCAATGTAATAAATTTATTCTTACATTTTTGGGTGGGATATGCTTTGGCTCCAGCCAAAATCCTGGAGCTAATCTCTTGTTGGAATGAGCCCCAAACCTCAAAGTGAAAGAATGAATGCCTAAATTAATATAACAAAAGCTGAAACCAACATTTAAACTATAGAATTTAAAATTTATAAGTCACAATTTGTCAATGTTTTAAGCTCTGGGACACTGACATATAGGGCCTCAGTTAATGGAGGCTGCCCACGAAAAGAACTGTGTCAGCGCCCCCCACCCCCCATGTGCTCCTGGCTGGCCCTGCCCAATTTGGAAAGGCTGAAATAGACTGCTTCAAGTTATATTCCTGCCAGCAGCATGAGCCTTGCAGGTGTGTTGCCCCAATCTGTTCACTGCTGTTGAATGTACCAGGGGTTACAATCCTGACTGTACTGGCAGGAGGGAATACAATGCTTTGTCCTAGATTCTTTTCAGGCTATGTTAAAGGCACACGTGCTGTAGTCAGTGTAAGAATAGCTATGCAAAATAAGAAAATGCATTGCTACTTTGGGAGAGAATATGCAAGTGAAGGATTCAGGCAAATACAAGTCCTGCTCAACCTCTCCTATTTCTGTTGTAATAAAGATTTTTATTTTTAGAAATGCGACAATTGCAGCTAAGTTGTTCACAAAGGTGAAGTCATCCTATTGTCTTGACAGACCCCAGAAGACAAACTGACTCCATGTTTACCTATGGTGTAACAGAGCAGTAGCTTGACATTCTCACATTCTATATCTGGAGTACCGAATGCAAATTTTGACTTATGCCACACGAAAAAAAAATAAGTTATCCTTTTCCTGGTACCTATTTGTGCAAACCTCTCTCAGTTGCACACCTGGAAACAATTTGACATAAGTGGGACGAGAATAGCAAGGGTGCTACAGGTTACGATCCAGCAACATGTAGAGAGATTTTTCTCTGCTAGTCCTTTATTTTTTAAGGAATGCAAATCCAAATCACAATTTTAAAGGCATACGCTTTTATGTTGCAGTACTAGGCAGGAGTTAATGTAGACTAGACAGTTTTCATCATGGAGCCGGGAAAAATCTTTAAAAAGACATTGTCCCAAAACACTGTTGTACAAATCCTGATGGATTATAGTGGAGACATATGCAATAGGGCATCTATAAGCCAGGAAGAATGATATTCATAGTCCTTTCAAGTTGCATTCATTTTCAATGAGCCCTTCTCTTTTTTACTGTCAATTTCAGACCATTTGGAACAATTTCAGATTAAAAGCAAAATGATTCATGATCATTTCCAGGTCTTGCGCAAGAACTGGGGTCTTTATAGGGTGATAAGAACTTTCCCTGCTAGAGGGATTTTTTATATCTCATGCAATTTGTTCCTCTCTCTAATAATTTGTTGGCCATTTCCCAGATTTGCTCTCTTATTCTACATCTTATACAAGGGAAAGAAAAGCTCAGGAATATATAAATTGGCAGGAGAAACGAGGCAGAGGGGTGGAAAAACAGATTGTGTTTAATGATTGTTCCATGAAAATGTACAGGAATGAAAAACACTGATAGTAGTAGTACTTAGCAACAGTTTAGTTGCAAAATTCTTGACCAGTTCTACTTCACATTCACCTCCAAAGCGCTTTACAAAATGAACATTCCCATCCATGTGATGTGGGCTATTATCTCGTTTTACAGATGGTAAACCAAAGGAAGGATAAATGAGCTACAGAGGCTGTGTAAGAGTTGGGATTAGAATTTAGGAGGTCTCCCTCTCTCCCCTCAATCCTGAAGAATTCTTCCCCCAGCTCCATTGTTTTTCTCTATAAACCGTAGCACTGATGTTATTCTTCCGAAACCATGAGCAGCCTGTCTTTAACATTTAGATTTTTATTTAAACATTACTTCATACATCCTGCTGTAAGCTGCAGTCTGCTACAGTCTGTTCTGCTCCCTGAAGTCTAGAACCCCACCTTACAAAAATCAGCGGAATGTCCTCTGGTCTCTGTAGTCACACACACCCCCAGCCGACCTTAAAAATAGCAACTGCTTCCATTCACCCCTTTCCACAAGTCTCCTTGCCCCCATTTGGGGACCAAACACATTGTCACTTATGTCCTACAGAGCCACAGGCTTCCTGTACTGCAATTCTAGCTGAGGGACTCACCCAGTTAAAAGTGTCCTAATATATGCAGCACATCATATCTGAATGCCTGCAAATGTTCATCAGGTACAGGGTGGGAAAAGAATTAGCTCTGTGGTAGTCAAAAAAATAAGTTATGTACCCTAAAGAGATACAACAGTAATGGATGAGACTGCTATCAGAGAAATAGAATATACTCTCCATCTCCATTTGGTCCTTGACCTATTTACTGACTGCAAACAAGGATGATAATCAGCGCAATTTATGATGGCAAATTTTGTGGTGTGAACATGTATTATTCTGCCTAGTTTCTAGTGGACAAGCAGCTGTTTCTTCAAGGCACCAGCCTCCTCTCCCCCATTCGGGGAAAGGATTCACTAGTGACACCAGAGAAGTAGAAGCAGGGGTAGAACTAGGCCATACCACAGGCTCCGACTCCCTAATCCCCTTCCCCAGCTAGTGCGACCCATTTTTAGGAGTTGCAGTCACCACCTGTCTCCTTTAGAATGTCACAAGTCCCCAGTGGGCTACGCATCACAGCAGCAGAAGCTGGCACAGAACTTGAGTAAATCTGGCACAGTATCAGTAAGTATATTGCTTCTATAGCAGGCTGACATTTCAAGAACTGAATCCTAAATTGTGTTTCAGCGTTAGTTTAAAAGAAACAAGTCATTTCTAAAAGGAAGTGTATATTATTTCTATGGCGCTCATCACTCTAATGCCTGAGAACACATTTGGAAGTAACAATCTAATCTTGTACGCACATACCCACCCTGTAACCATGCTAGTTATTCTAAAAAGTTCTTATTCAAGCAATGGTAGCAGTTCTAGACTGAGTGAATTATTAAAATGATCATGGCATCAGTTCAGCAAAGCATTTGAGCACATGCTTAAGCTTTAACTTCAGTGGGACTTTAGCACGTGCTTAAGTATTTTGTTCCATCAGATTCCATATTACGTGTGGATTGATAAATACATATATTGCTGTTGTTTTTTTTTTAAAAGCCATACAAGAAATGAAGATTGTTGCAGAACTAATATATTGAGGCGGGGAAGGGGATCATCATGTCATCCTCAAGCCAAACCAAGTCACTCATTTTTTGCTTTAAATCAACATATCAGGGTAGTTAAAATCACTGAGTACATAGCCGAGCAAACATTTTGAAGACTTAGATGAACTACAGTGGGTAACATTAGTTGGTTTAGTCTGGCTAATGAATTAAGCCACATACTCGTTAAACTCTCAAACCAAGAATGCAGAATATGTACAACATTCCAGTGAAGCAAGCATAACAGCATTACACCATCTAATATTTTCCAGATAGTATTCTCTCACCATTTTCTTCTCCAGTGAGGTCCTATAACATATACAGTGAAGACAGTTGAAATATGCAGAGCAATCCTTTGGAATCTAGAAAGTCCCCTGGTGAGTCCCCACTGTCACCATTAGAGGATAACATTCTACTTCGTAACAACTTCCTCGACCCGATTTTCTCTGGAAAGGTTTTTATTTTTTCTTGCAGACTAAACAGGGCCACATATTCTGCACAAACAAATATTGATATTCACCTGATTTACATGCATATTTTCATACATAAGCCAGGCATTTTATTTATTAAAAAGTGTCCAGATTTTTAAAATATACCTATAGGCAACCATCCAGTGTTCTGGGTGCATATTCTGTACATTAAGGCCCCAGTTACACTTGTGACTTTACACAGTTATGTACAGATTGTTACGCAATAACCCCTCTAACCAGCCATATCTGAAGCACATTCTTGAAGGAGAGTGAAGTGCACAAAAGCTAGCACAAATGAGGGGTGTGGGTATGTATGTGTCACTGCTATGGCGTGGCACTGTACATGTTCTATAATGCAGTGTGGATGAGGGCAAGGGACAGGTACCAGGTCACAGGTATAGATAGTCCTCCAGGGCCATCCCCATAGTGCATTGCTCTCTTTCCTGCCTGACCCTTATCCCAAAAAGGTAGAAAGGTCTGTGACCTCACATTGCCAGCAGTAGTAGCCACCAGTGACAACCACTTTTCAGTTCTCTCCCCCGACATGAGCTCTATTGACAGCATAGAGGATACTGGTTCCTATAGCTGCCACCTTATTTTTGAACACATTTGGGTGCTGCTCAACATGTGGGCAGAGCACAGAGTCCTCCATAACTTGGTGCAGAGTGGAAGAAAAATCTACCTCTATTGATAGATTTCATGGAGGCTAGAGGAGGTTGTCATTCACCAGATTCCATACCAGTGCTGGGAGCACATGAAACCCCTCAGGCTGCTGTACTGGAGGGTGAGGACTCCAATAAATCACTCTGGGAGGGGACTGACCACCTGCCCCTGCTATGATGAGCTGGACTGGGTATTCTCCAGGGCTGCGAGGACAGAGCCAAAAATGACTCTCAACCTCCTCCTCAACCTTGCTTGCCTCATTGTACAATGGGACGCCAATGAGGGGAAGGCAAGGACTCACTAGGGACCTTGTAGGAAGCCCCAGGAGACCCAGAGGAAGAGGAGCACGTTATTTTGCACCTCTAGCCAACAGATTCAGTTAAGGAAGCCCACCCTCCACCCTTCCAGCCCAAGGATAGAAAGCCCTGACAAAAACCAGAATCCAATGCTGGTGCATTTTACAGTGGACCCTACCTTCCTTGATAATTTTGTATCATTCCCAGGCCCTGGTATGTGACCTCACCACATGCTGGGTCTCGCTGAAGAAGCCAAGAGAAGTGTAAATTGCCTTTGATGTCTGTAAGAAATGCATATGTAACTAGTATGTGCCTATTTGAAGTTATCTGTGGTCAAGGACTTAGACCATAAGTTAAACATCTTATTACTGTCTGCATATTTTTCAGGCCCAATTTTGGTGCCTATGTTTGAAAGTGTGGCTTAAAACTCCCATCTGGAATCCAATTGTTCATTAATGAAAATAGGTCTACTGTCAAACTATAAAAATTATGCTACCACCAAATATTTTAATCTTATGAAAAGTGAGTTTTTCTTAGTTCACCTTTGTAAGGAATAACTGCACTTATTCTACACTTAAAAAAAAAAGTTGTAATATTTTTATCTGTTTATAATCTGTGATGTCTCTTCATAAAGAAACTGTAGATCTACTACCAAGGACAATTTCCAAGGTAAAAAGCCTATTACATTTCTGAAGAATACTTTAGTGTATTTGCTGTAACTGCCAGCAGGAAGCAGAAGTCTTTGAAAACAGCAAAAAAGTGTCAAATGTAACTAGATTTAATTCTTAAAGTGCCTTGAGCATGAGGTTTCGAGATATGATGGCAGGGGGAGAGGGGTTAGAAACAACTTGCAATGTAATAAATATATAAAATAGGTAGTTTTAAAAGGATTAACAGTTCATCAGGATCAAAATAGCTATTTAAAATGGGCCAACGCAATGTCAACTGAGAGGAGGATGTTACTTCTAGTGTGTATCAGAAACTTAATTGCAATTTTTGTAATACTTGTATGTTACCCACTCCAACCTCACAGAAGAAAAAAAAATAGACTGAATTTTTCAGATATGAGTGCCTAAAGTTAAAGCATCTAAGCACACAAGTAGCCTGATTGTCAAAGTCATTAGAAGGTAATTTGTGCTCAGCATGATTTAAAGAAAAAAAAAAGTCAATCCACTTTAAGTGCATAAACCCAGACACTGAAGTTTGAAAATAAGGACTCAAAGTAAAACTTGGAATATGTTGTCTGGGAACATGTTTTTGAAAGCATTGGTTAGTCACCTCGATGGGATGTCTTAAGACATTACAGAAACTACTCTTGAAGAACAACTGACCTGATTCAATATGTCAATTGCTATGTTCCTACTAAAGTGTTAAGTGCTTCAAGTTAAGTAATTTATTGGAGCTATTTTCAACAGTGGTGTAGGAATAGTGCAGTAGTGATACATCCAACTAGAGATTAATATTTATATACTCATTTTACCTAAAATACCAAACGTCCTAAAAATATTACAGGCCATCAACTAACCAAGACTAGCAGTTCATTTGGGTTATCATTACTTTTACACCAAAATGACTGCCTGGAGCTGGACCAAGTTTCTCCCATTCTACTTGGCATCACAGAAATGGGATGGGGAAAAAAATGCAGGAACATGATATAGAAACCATTTCACTGTCTGGTCGATAATACTTGTTTCATAAGGAGTCCTCCAATTGGTGGTAACAGTAGAAAGGGTAGCCAATTGTTGTCTTATCTAACTCAGGTTTGGGTGACAGACTTAAATAACATGTGGAAATGTAGCCATTATGGTAGCTACACACAATTTTCTTTAGTGTTGAAAGCTATTTTTCTGCTCTGTTTTAATATTTTGAAATCATAGAAATGGAAGGGACTTTGATAGGTCATCTAGTCCAGTGCCCTGCATTAGGGCAGGACTACATATTATCTCTAGACTAAGGCCTGGTCTACACTAGGGAAGGGGATTGATCTAAAATAGGCAACTTCAGCTACGAGAATAGCATAGCTGAAGTCGACGTATCTTAGATCGACTTAGAATCACTTACTTCACGTCTTCGCAACTTGGGATAAATGGCCACCACTCCCCTGTCAACTCCGCTTCCGCCTCTCGCCGTGGTGGAGTTCCGGAGTCGACGGCAGAGGGATCGGGGATCGATTTATCATGTCTACACTAGACATGATAAATCGATCCCCGATAGATCGATCACTACCCGCCGATCCAGCGGGTAGTGAAGACATGGCCTAAGCATTATCTAGAAATTGATTTTATAACTGGACAATACAGAGTTCTCATTCTCCAGTGTTTTTAATTCTGTTGCTGCCCCACTTTCATCCCAGTTTCTAAAGCCAAAGATTTATTACTGTACTTTCATCTTAGGGCAATGAAAATTAAATCAGCAGCCAGCCATGTTCAAAGTCCATCAAAGCTCAATATGCTAATTCCTGGATACAATAACACTTTCAAATGAGAGATTAAAAAAACATTTTAATGTAAATTGCCTTTGATGTCTGTAAGAAATGCATATGTAACTAGTATGTGCCTATTTGAAGTTATCTGTGGTCAAGGACTTAGACCATAAGTTAAACATCTTATTACTGTCTGTTTCTTAAGTTTCCTCCTTCCAGAGAGCAAAGCAACATAAAACTGTTTGTGAGCCGACTTAAATATCTGTGCAATGCACTCTCTCTAGCATGATGACCTGATTAAGGTGAACCCACAGTTCTTGTAGTATTTTTAGTTCTATGGTTCCATTTTGCTGACATTGTTGTCCGAAAGACAAAATGCTGGACAAACAACAGAAGTAATCCTGAAAGATTCTTGGAATTGTTAATTCCTTTCATGCACTGACATCTGCTGAGCAAGTTTCTCCAATATGGAGTAAGTTAGCTACTGCTTTCAGAGTACAGTCACAGATCAATTCATTTTTCATTCTTGGAACATTCTTTGGTGAGTACCAAACTGCTCCCTCTACTAGGATAGGTTTCAGAGTAGCAGCCGTGTTAGTCTGTATCCGTAAAAAGAAAAAGAGTACTTGTGGTACCTTAGAGACTAACAAATTTATTAGTAGAGCATAAGTGAGCTGTAGCTCATGAAAGCTTATACTCTAATAAATTTGTTAGTCTCTAAGGTGCCACAAGTACTCCTTTTCTCTCCACTAGGATGTGTAGTTATTGCTGTAAAAACCAATAATCCTAAGGAGAGAGATCATGTTCACTTCCTTGTAGAAATGGTGGCAGAGACACATTTCATGATTGGGCTCATTTCTAGGAAGTGCTACAAGAAGCTAGATCCATAAATACTGTATTTATTAGAATATAATATATTATTGCTTGAATTCCATACTAATGTGCAAATCAAACTAGTCAATTATCTTCATTGGCATGAGCAGCCCCTCATGTTTGCTTATTTGTGACCATCGGGGTAAACAAGATTTTATTCACAACGATGTTTATGGATAACAGAAGCATCTAAGTATTAGCAACAGCACTCACATCAGACATCCAGCTCAACCCTCAAACCTGGCAAAAAGAACACAACAGGTCAAGTCCCTCCTTCTCCTGGGAAAGTGGTATCGATGTCACACTATTCCCTACCCCCCTCATCCAAAGTCTCCTGTTGCTCCCTGGCCAGTTTCCCTCCTTTCTTCTTAGGGCTCTTCCCGTTCTCCTGAGGATTGAGGGGAAGAGAGGCAGGGAGTCTAAAATTGCAGGTCAGAATACTGCCCGAGAATACAGTGCAGTTGGAAATATTTTTATTATTATTCATGCAGTATATCAGTGGTTCTCAAAGCCAGTCCACCACTTGTTCAGGGAAAGCCCCTGGCGCGCCGGACCGGTTTGTTTACCTGCCGCGTCCGCAGGTTCGGCCGATCGTAGCTCCCACGGGCCGTGGTTCGCCGCTCCAGGCCAATGGGGGCTGCGGGAAGCGGCATGGGCCAAGGGATGTGCTGGCCGCCCTTCCCGCAGCCCCCATTGGCCTGGAGTGGCAAACCACGGCCTGTGGGAGCCGCGATCGGCCGAACCTGCGGACGCGACAGGTAAACAAACCGGTCCGGCGCACCAGGGGCTTTCCCTGAACAAGCGGCGGACCAGTTTTGAGAACCACTGCAGTAGATTAAACAATTAGATATTGTGACACTTTCCCTGGGATATGCAGGGTTGTGAGGCACCTCACTACCAGCTGCCTTTAGTGCAGTGGTTCTCAACCTATTTACCATTGTGAGTTGCATATGCAGCTGTGTGTGTGTTATGTGGGCCACATCCACAAAATATATATACTACCTGTATGGCCCTGAGGATGTTACATGGGCTACAGCAGTGTGCTGATTGGGCAGTGGGTTGAGAACCACTGCTTTAGTGTAAAGAAGTCTTATCTGTGCGTGCTGTGGATCTGCTCATTTATGTCACCAGGCTCTGGCAACACAAGCACTACCTTCCAGGCCTTGCTCTCCGTTTAGGTTAGCGATAGGAACACAACAACCCCTGTGTCCTCCAAGCATCCCTCTGGAGTTCTAAGCCCTTATGCCACTGAACATTCACAGATCCACTCTTAGATCCGCTATTCCCAAAAGAATAGCACACACCAGCTTGGAATATTCAATTCGGGGTCACCACTTTACTTAACACACAGCACTATATTGTATATGAATTTGAAAACAAGTATAAGTTTATTATCAAACAGAGATTGAAGTAAGAAAGCACAGAACAAAATCATCACACACTTTATAGAGACTAAGTTTAATAAGGAATACACTTATCTCCTACAAGATAGCTTATGCCAAGTCCTGTCTTCAACATTTTTAATCAGTTTGGCTTAAACCTCTTCTCGTAAGATCAAACCGGGTGGCAACTTGTCTTCGCAAGTTGAAGGAATGAGGGTGTACCTCCACACCCATCAGTAGACCCCCAAAAGTGTTTTGTTCTTGCTTCTAATGGGGTTCACTGCTGGGTCACTGCTTCCTGAAAATGTTCTCTTTGAAGCTTTTACAATCCTTCATTAGCATTTAGCTCAGAATGCAGATAGAGGCCCATTCTGAACCACACAATACTTAATTTACGTGTAAACAGACAGACAGACAAATGGGACAACCTGCTTTACCCCTTTCTGGTAACCAGTTTGTAGTCAGAGACCTTAATCACATAATTTTTAATACATACACACACACGCACACACACACACAAACTCCTTACACAACATTCATACATATTTTTGCAGTGATTACGACCACCAGTCTGACACAGACTTTTATAAGAGACCCTACATGACATTAGTTTGGTGAACCAGGGGATCCCAGTGCCCATATGCCCTCTGCTAGTGGCATCTGGAAGTTCTTAGATCATAGGTATTTTCAGGTAACTGGCAAACAGAAAACGGGGACTTCTATTTATGAAAACATAGACCATCAATTAGGTAATAGAACGCATGTGCCCCAGGTGGCCACTCAGATAGGGTAACAAATACTCAGATAATTTCTCAAAACAGAAGCGAAAATTCAATACAGATAAGTTCATAAAAATCATAACCTGCTCAGAGAAAAGTGGTAATCAGAACAAATAAGATACATCAATGAGTAATTTTGCCATCTATGATTCAAGTGCAGCTCTTGCTAGCTACTTTATACAAACAGATGAGTGGGACAGTTATAATCTGATTGCAGGCCATGAGACATTTTGCTGATGTTGACCATCCACAGGCACGGTCCCCTGCAGCTCCCAGTGTCCAATGGTTGCTGCGGGAAGCAGCGGCCAGCACGTCCTTGTGGCCCACCATTTCCCGCAGCTCCCATTGTCCAGGAATAGTAAACCATGGCCACTGGGAGCTGCGGGGGGCTGTGTCTGCGGATGGTCAATGTCAGCAAAATGTCTTTTGTCCTGCAATCAGATTACCCTGATGGGCTGCATGTGGCCCGCGGGTTGCCCACGACTAGCCTACATTCTTTGTTTCTAGATGTATACATTTAGCCACATTAAAAAGTATTTTTTTTTCGCTTGCACCAGTTTACCAAGCAATTCAGATCAATGACCTATGCTCTTCATTATTTACCACTCCCCCAATTTTTGGGTCATCTGCAAACTTTCTCAGTTTCAGAACTGTATTTTCAGATGTTATATTGAGAATTCTACATCTGGAATAGACACTGTTCAGACTATTTCTAAATTGTTTGCATTTTAGCATTATCTCAGTTAATCACTAACAAGTGAGACAGAATTGCTTTTCCATTGTACTCGCACCCTGTGAATACTAAGATTCGAAACATGGCAGAAGTTATTGTTTGGGTTCTCTTTTTGGACGTGTTTCTTTTTCCAAAATGTATTTGGCCAAACCTCTTCTGACAGCCTGGATTGCAGCCCTTTAGCTGCAGAATGACCTCAACTGCTATCACAGGAATTGATTGGCAGGTTATAGTATGCAAGTAACTTGGCACCACTGTCCTATTGAGGAGTAAGCCCAACAAATCTGGCCCCTGATGTGGAAAATGGAATAACACTCACTACCAAGTCAGACTTAATTTTGTCACACTGTTCCGTGATATTAACATGAGTAGCATTATGAGCTGTTACAAAGGGACCTTGGACTTCCCAAAAATATTCTCATATGTACACTGTCATCTTTAATATGGTGACAAAAGGTACAGGACTGTAAATCTGTATCCTGTTGCTAATGTTGGTGAACAAGTGATGTATTTTATAATGAGTTAAGATTTCTGACATCCTTGAAATCAAATATTTCCAGCTAAAGACATTGTGTTTTCATGGTATCACTAACTACCCTTCATAAAAGAGAAAATTTCTTGCATCATTTCACTGACAATATTAAGTCTGATTTGTTTGTCCAATACACAAAAGACCTTCAGCATTTGGCAGCTAATACTAAGGATTAGCATTCTAGAATGGCTGAGGAAACTCTAGTAATTAGACATCTAAATGAAAAAGCTTACTTGGCAGAAATCCATTATCCATATATTAATGTAAATAGTCATTACAGCAAATTTCTATATTGCTATTCTCATGAGATTCAATAATACAAATAACAAAGATGCACCAACTGTTCTCATCTGGTCATAATTTATTACTGCCAGAAAAATAATCCATGAAATGCCATTATTCCAGCATGAATTCTAATATAATGTTTTTAAAAACTAACCACCTTTTATTTCACTATTATTTTTTTCCAGATGACTGGTAATCTAGTAACCTTCTCCATAAAGCATCTCAAGAAACATTATAGCAGCAGAGCCACCAGCAACAGGATAGGTGAAGGCCAAAAGTGTAACTGGGTTCAAAAAAGTATTAGATAGATTTGTGAAGGATAGGTCCATCAATGGCGGTTAGCCAAGACAGGCATGGATTGAAGCCCATGCTCTCTGTGTTCTTAAGCCTCTGTCTTCCAGAAGCTGAGACATGACCACAAGGGATGGATCACTTAATAATTGCCCTGTTGTATTCATTCCCTCTGAAGCATCTGGCACTGGCTATCGTAGAAAGACCAGATACTGGGCTAGATAGACCACTGGTCTGACCCAGTATGGCCATTCTTAACATATTCTTAGAAAATAGGCTAAAATCACTACAGATAAATACATTAATAGTGAATTTTAGTTTTCTAACCTGGAAAGATCCCAAACCAGTTCAATTATAGCTTATCCTTAAAATCATGAAATGATTCAGAAATTGCATTATACATAAATAGTGCTATATCAGGGAAGGTTTTCAAATTCCCTATCAGCTGGAAAATGTATCCAAAAGTTTCTCTTTAGATCCTTCTGTTCTGAAGCAGCTGACCCAGTTTAGACATGGTGTTACTCTGGAGCTTGCCGTTCAAGAAAAGCTCAGGGCATGAGATTCCTCACTCCCTACTCAACTTGCTGCACTTGGAGGCATGACTCAAGGGGAAACTTCAAAGTAGTGAAAAAATTAAGACAGCAGCAGCGGCAAGGGAATCCCACCACATCCTAAAAAAACACCCTGAGGAGAGAGGGGTTATAGAGTGGGGAGCAGTGAAGGAACCAGCATGTGTTTTGTTCAGGGAGGGATATACTCAGATCTGAACCTGAGGCAAAAAAAGTTATTTTTACCCCCAAAATTTTGAACCACTTATTTTGTTCCAAAGGGTTCACCCATCTCTAGTGGCTGACACACTAAGGAAGCCTTCTTCATTGACTTTAACGGAGTTTCGATCAGACATAAGGGGTGGTGAGTAGACTACTGAATGGACTCTTGTGTTCTGATTTAATGCATTTTTTTAAAGGAACAAGTTATATTATTTTTGCCCAATGCAGTCTTGTGTTATTTTGTTTGTTTGTTACACTTCTGTCAGCAACGATATTAAAAAATGCTCTCTACAGTCAAATTCGCTTTTATTTTAAGACTTGGATAGCTAAGCAGTGTGGCAGCGCCACTTCACTGAATATCCCATTTCATACTGAGATTCTCTTGGGGAGCAACACTTTTATAGCATTCCCTCTTTACAATAGCTAAAGGCCCAGATTTTCAAACCTGTGGCCTAAAGTTAGGCTCCTAAATCCATAGTCAAGCTATTTCATATTTAGTTATCTGATTTCCAAACGTATTGACCATTTGCAACTTCCATGTCGTCCCCCTCCTCCCCCCCCAACACATTTTTCATACAGAATTTCTTTTCTGTTGGAGGAAAATGTACTGTGCATCACTCTAGTTTCACAGTATTAGGCTTCATTGTTAAATCTAGTGTGTTCTGGTAGGAAGATTTAATTCATCAAGATTTGTGTTTCAGAAGATTTTGCTTTGCAAACTTATTTGTTTTATAAATATTTCACTGTATATACATGACAATCCTCTTATATTTTTTTTAAAATAAGTTAAGTAAATGAGCTGGGTTAGAAAACTAGAGCACCCATAAATTAGAATCTCAGTTGGGGTGTTATTTCCCAAGCATAGCAAGGAGAGATGGGGCAGCAAAGCTTTGAAATAAAAAACAAATCCAAATATTTTAGATGCCTCTGATAGTCCTAATGACATCATAGATAAATAGAAACCTTAAACTTGGTAATATGGTCCTCTGGGCACCAGACATTCAAATTAATTGCTCATTCTTCTGGTAGGTTATAAATACAATTGAAGTCATGGTGCCAAAAGGGAAGAGGATCCTGGAGAGCAACATGGAGAATAGCTTGTTTGCAAGGAGGAGTTTCCTTCTCTGGCTGATCCGCAGGAGCCAGAGGTTTGTAGATCACACCCTCTGCCTCCCTGGGGATCATCTCAAATATTGTACCCTGGATGTAGTGAGGATCACCCCAGAGTCTTCTGTGCTTTCTGTCCCCTTACAGAATACATAATCCCTTGGGAATACATAATATAGCCCTTGAGGGCAGATAAGACTAGTGGAGCTCAAGAAGAGTCTTTCATTACAAAAAAATGTCTGTTTTAAATAATTGTTAGAGTAAGCTAGAAAACAGGGGTCATTACGGTGTTGGACATCTGGTGAGCATGGAGGGGGAAGGTGGGATCAAGCTCATTAGTAGATTTCTTGGCAAATATTTTTTAAAATTGTATTTATTCATTTTGAATGCTGAAAACAGGCACTGGGTAGAAATGAGCAGCTGGAAAGAGACAGATGGGGCAGGGGAGAAGGTAGAGTTGCCAAAAATTTAGAAAACACTAAAAGTATTTTATAGAGGTGGCTGGAAAAAAGGATCCTGGGTAGAACTGAAAAATAAAGGGTAAAGATAGGATAGAGGTGGGTGGAAAAACAGGCAGCAGAAACAAGATGGTTTTAGGTTTTGTTTTGTGAGAACACGAAGTGTGTTACAGTGGCATAGAGAATACAAAGGTACAGAGGGGTTAAGACTTTTTTTTAAAAAAAGCCCAGAACTAAGTGTTTCTGTAATTCGGGATTTAACATAGGTATTGGCCTTGCAATGACTTATTTGCTTGGTAGTTCTGAATAGCATATCTAGTAACAGGGAGCAGAAAATCCATCTTTAAAGTAGGTCATAGCCTTCTTCTAAGGGAACTGAAGCTAGCCAATCAACAATGCTGGCTGGGGAAGGATGGGTTGTGGCAAGGTAAATATTTTTGCAGCAGAGGAAATCACTTTCTAGGATGGAACCATCCTTAGAGAAGGCAGCAGAGCAAACCTCACATGAAAGAACTGATAGAGCCCTTCTTTTGTAGGTGCAAATCCATCCCAGGAGCCAGAGGCCTGAACTGGTGCAGGGAGGTGATTTGCAGCTCCATAGATCAGCTGGAGATGAATCTAGAGCTGCACCAATAAGTCTAATCAGCATTGTTTTTCATAGATTCATAGATATTTAGTCAGAAGGGACCATTATGATCATCTAGTCTGACCTCCTGCACAACGCAGGCCACAGAATTTCACCCACCACTCCTGCGAAAAACCTCTCACCTATGTCTGAGCAATTAAAATCCTCAAATCGTGGTTCAAAGACTTCAAGGAGCAGAGAATCCTCCAGCAAGTGACCTGTGCCCCATGCTACAGAGGAAGGCAAAAAACCTCCAGGGCCTCTTCCAATCTGCCCTGGAGGAAAATTCCTTCCTGACCCCAAATATGGTGATCAGCTAAACACTGAGCATATGGGCAAGATTCATCAGGCAGATACTACAGAAAATTCTTTCCTGGGTAACTCAGATCCTATCCCATCACAGGCCATTGGGCCTATTTACCATGAATATTTAATTACCAAAACCATGTTATTCCATCATACCATCTCCTCCATAAACTTATCAAGTTTAATTTTAAAGACAGATAGATCTTTTGCCCCCACTGCTTCCCTTGGAAGGCTATTCCAAAACTTCACTCCTCTGATGATTAGAAACCTTCGTCTAATTTCAAGTCTAAACTTCCTGCTGGCCAGTTTATATCCATTTGTTCTTGTGTCCACATTGGTACTGAGCTTAAATAATTCCTCTTCCTCTCCGGTATTTATCCCACTGATATATTTATAGAGAGCAATCATATCTCCCCTCAGCCTTCTTTTAGTTAGGCTAAACAAGCTAAGCTCCTTGAGTCTCCTTTCATAAGACAAGTTTTCCATTCCTCTGATCATCCTAGTAGCCCTTCTCTGCACCTGTTCCAGTTTGAATTCATCCTTCTTAAACATGGGAGACCAGAACTGCACACAGTATTCCAGGTGAGGTCTCACCAGTGCCTTGTATAACGGTACTAAAACCTCCTTATCCCTACTGGAAATACCTCTCCTGATGCATCCCAAGACCACATTAGCTTTTTTCACAGCCATATCACATTGGCGGCTCATAGTCATCCTATGATCAACCAATACTCCAAGGTCCTTCTCCTCCTCTGTTACTTCTAATTGATGCGTCCCCAGCTTATAACTAAAATTCTTGTTATTAATCCCTAAATGCATGACCTTACACTTCTCACTATATAATTTCATCCTATTACTATTACTCCAGTTTACAAGGTCATCCAGATCCTCCTGTAGGATATCCCTGTCCTTCTCTAAATTGGCAATACCTCCCAGCTTTGTAACATCTGCAAACTTTATTAGCACACTCCCACTTTTTGTTCCGAGGTCAGTAATAAAAAGATTAAATAAGATTGGTCCCAAAACTGATCCTTGAGGAACTCCCCTAGTAACCTCCCTCCAGCCCAACAGTTCACCTTTCAGTAGGACCCGTTGTAGTCTCCCCTTTACCCAATTCCTTATCCACCTTTGAATTTTCCTATTGATCCCCATCTTACCCAATTTAACTAATAATTCCCCATGTGGAACGGCATCAAATGCCTTACTGAAATCTAGGTAAATTAGATCCACTGTGTTTCCTTTGTCTAAAAAATCTGTTACTTTCTCAAAGAAGGAGATCACGTTGGTTTGGCACGATCTACCTTTTGTAAAACCATGTTGTATTTTGTCCCATTTACCATTGACTTCAATGTCCTTAACTATCTTCTCCTTCAAATTTTTTTCCAAGACCTTGCATGCTACAGATGTCAGACTAACAGGCCTATAGTTACCCGGATCACTTTTTTCCCCTTTCTTAAAAATAGGAACTATTTTAGCAATTCTCCAATCATACGGTACAACGCCTGAGTTTACAGATTCATTAAAAATTCTTGCTAATGGGCTTGCAATTTCATTTGCCAATTCCTTTAATATTTTTGGATGAAGATTATCTGGGCCCCCCGATTCAGTCCCATTAAGCTGTTTGAGTTTCGCTTCTACCTCAGATGTGGTAATATCTACCTCCATATCCTCATTCCCATTTGTCATGCTACCATTATCCCTAAGATCCTCTTTAGTCTTATTAAAGACTGATGCAAAGTATTTGTTTAGATATTGGTCCATGCCTAGATTATCCTTGACCTCCACTCCATCCTCAGTGTTTAGCGGTCCCACTTCTTTCTTTGTTTTCTTCTTATTTATATGGCTGTAGAACCTTTTACTATTGGTTTTAATTCCCTTGGCAAGGTCCAACTCTACTTGACTTTTAGCCTGTCTCACTTTATCCCTACATGTTCTGACCTCAATAAGGTAGCTTTCCTTGCTGATCCCTCCCTTCTTCCACTCCCTGTATGCTTTCTGCTTTTTCTTAATCACCTCTCTGAGATGCTTGCTTCTCCAGCTTGGTCTAGAACTCCTGCCTATGAATTTTTTCCCCTTTCTTGGGATGCAGGCTTCCGATAGCTTCTGCAGCTTTGATTTAAAATAATCCCAGGCCTCCTCTACCTTTAGATCCATAAATTCTTCAGTCCAATCCATTTCCCTAACTAATTTCCTTAATTTTTGAAAAAGTCTGCCCTTTTGAAACCAAAAACCCTAGTCGCAGATTTATTTTTGTTAATCCTTCATTCAGTTTGAACTGAATTATCTCATGATCACTTGAACCAAGATTATCCCCTACAACCATTTCTTCTATGAGGTCCTCACTACTCACCAAAACCTAATCTAAAATGGCATCCCCTCTAGTTGGTTCAGCAACTACTTGATGAAGGAATCCATCAGCTATCGCATCTAGGAAAATCTGAGCCCTATTATTATTACTAGCACTCATCCTCCAGTCTATATCTGGGAAGTTAAAGTCTCCCATGATCACACAGTTTCCATTAGTATTTACTTTATTAAAAACATTAAAAAGGGCTCTATCCATATCCATATTAGATCCCGGCGGTTTATAGCACACCCCAAGCACTATCCCAGGGGAAGCTCTAATAGTTTTTTTCCCCTATGTAATTTTTGCCCAGACGGACTCGGTCTTATCCATTCCATTGCTTCTTATTTCTTTACATTCTACCTCATCATTGATATACAATGCTTCTCCACCACCTTTACCTTTATTTCGGTCTTTCCTAAACAGCACATACCCTTCAATACCTGTAGTCCAGTCATGACTACTATTCCACCATGTTTCTGTTATCCCTATAATATCTGGTTTCACTTCCCGCACCGATAGCTCTAGTTCCTCCATTTTGTTACCTAGGCTCCTCGCATTGGTGTACAAACATCTTAATTTTTGCTGTTTGTCCTCACTCACATTCTGTACCCTATTAGGCATGGTCATTCTACAGCCAGTATAACCTATTAGACTGGTATCTACACTGCCCTTCCTCCTTATATACATTCTCCTACCCATGGCTGTATCCTCTCTTACTTCGTTTTCTTCCCTCTCTTCTTTAAGCAGTGGCAGAAGTCATCCTTCCCACCCCTACACACACACACACTCTTCCCCTCCCCCCACTCTCTTCCACTTTTTTAGGCCAGGCAGCAAAGAACCTACACATATAGGACTTCATCTGAATTATCATATCTGGCTTGGGTCTCCATAGGTAAATATGTTGGGAGGAGAGGGGGAAGAGAAATTGGGTGCATCCCCCACAATTGAGAACATGTATAGTGATTCCACTTGTCTTTATATCCCACTTGGCCCCTAACACCCACTGGAGAAGTGTAACAGGGTATATCTGTTGCTACTCCAACAGCAGATATCAAGGAAAAAGTGATATGGGTTAAAGAGCTCTTAGTATATATTTGGAGAGAAGATAGAACACCGAAGAGTTTAAGGAATCAATTAGTCTAAAGTATATTCCTCCGAAGATTCAAAATGAAACAGGATATTGTTTTCCTCTGTCCCCAGTGTAATATTGTTTCAAGGAAACAGTTTTTACGATTACAATATTGTAATTTATGAAGTTCTAGGGTATGTATTTGTTTTCTGTAGTCATCTAAAGTCATCCTGCCAGAATTCATGTCACTCTAATTTAGAGCATTTGATTGTACTTGTGGTTGGGTAGTGTCAGTTAATACGATCCATCCATTTTGGCAAGATGCTACAAAGGTTCCATGTGGCTGTGTGGGTGGATGACCATCCTCATTGAAATGCAGATTGCTGAAGTCCTGATATGTCATCTTCAAAATATGCTTAGGTGCAAGATACCATTTTTAAAGCCCACCTCTAGTCACCTATGATGTTGGAGTATTTTTGATTGGTAGGCACTTAAATGAAAGCCACGCTTGAAAAAGGTAAAAAGGAAACTAAGGTTCAAGCTACCATCCATGTTTGAAATTCTACAGGAGTTATAACATGAAAGAACAGATAAATAGATAGCTATTGTGAATTATTTAAAGAAGGATCTCACCTTGAACCCTATATATTCCTGGAATAAAACCAAATCACAACAACAACCACCACCACCACCACCACCACCACCCTTGAAACTCTAGAAAATGCAACACCAACATAAAGGACCTTTCTGAAAATTTGAAATGGGTATCAAATTTCCTGAACTCAAAATTTAGAGTGGTAAATCAAAATATTTTCAGTTCCATGGAAGTGTATTTAGTCATTAACTGTATCAGTAATTTCAGACAATTTTATTTACTCTGTTTAAAAATGTTTGTTCAGCATTAGATATTTTATTTAAGCTGAATATATTTGAAAAATTGTCTATGTATCAGGTTAAAATGTAGCACAGAGTTCTGTGGAGAGAGTTATGATGAAGATGCCCAACTTCCAAAAGGTTATCAGCACACGTGGCCTGTACCTTAGAGAGATATTTTTCTAGAAGGTTTATTTTTACTAGTACTATGTAATACATATTTGTAACAGAGGAAGCTTACCAGGAATACTGACTTGAGTTGGCTCATACACTCAAGACAGTCACAGAGGATAGATTAAAAAGAAGATAGTTTCACTGTCGAGGCATCTGTACAACTTGACTGTCCACCATACACCTTGGCAGAGGATAAAAGGTTGTTGGCATAAATTGTAATTGGGAACATTAACACCAGAAAGTTTTTGATTTACAACACTTCTAATAATTTATTGTTAATGCTAATATGTAGGGCATATTTTCCTCACAGAAAGCAATTAAAAAAATTCATAACAGTCTTGATCCAGGATTTACTGTGTCCTTGATCTGAAATATAGGATTTTTGCTGCAGTCAGGAATGAGTAAAACCTGAGTAATCTTTTCAGGACTAGATCTGGAGGATATACAGGAACATGTTTACTATTTTTGTATTTTATGAGGGAAAATTTTAATTCTATGCTGACAAAAAGGTTTTTTTAATTTATTTGTTGTAAAAGGTTTACAGAAGGGAAAAGCACTATTTCTAGTTTGAGTTTATGCTGCATATTACTTTCTTACATTTCTGTTTATCAGCCTATGAAGTCTTTCCATCCCCAAGCTCTTGATCATACAAACTACACCAATCAAATCATTGTTTCTTAATGTAAATGAATGTTTTCTACTGTTTTATCATATCACAACCATTCTATTTTATTTTCAAAATAGGAGATTCCAGTGTTTGTACTTGGGTTATTTCTATAGGCTTGAGATTTATTTGCATACACACAAATATAAACCAGTACAGAAAGATAAACCAGTAGAAGCATAAAGAACACCCACGGTACTAATAATTTTAAAAAGCTCTTTCTCATGCTCCGAAATCATTAAATACTTTTTCAGGTGATGGCATATGTAACGTTTCCAGCAATCTTTATTTTTAAAATAGGGTTATTGATCTCGACACATCAACAGTTACAAATAAATCTGAGTGAACCACGCTTGTTTATTTCGGAGTTATAAAATTCAGGGTTTTCAGATTGTTTTCATAAGAAAACAAGAAATCAACCCATCATGATATCATGTAATTACTATTTTCCCTACTTTGGAAGAATTTCTCCCTTCCTAGAATAAAGCAAACATTCTGCAATTGTCTAGTCTGCACACCAACTCCAGAAAGTCTTGAACACTGGGAAAAAGTATTGATAAGGAGATTTGTAAACCCAAAGAACAAGTTTTTGAAACTGTTTTTATCACAACCTACCATAATGCTATTTTTGGACAGTCTGACTAGGTCCCTGCCAACATTTGTCAGAATATTCAGACTGTTTTGTCTGGTGGAATTAGGGAACATTCTGGATAATATTTTGAGTTTCTCATCAGCAAAAGGGCTATGCACCACTTAAATTATCTTTTGAGGGCTTCAGTGAGCTATAGTTCTCGTGCTTCTCCCTACACAAGGGTTAGCTTTAACCAGAACAAGCTGGAGGAGAAGCAGCTTATTTAAGATATAGACATTCTCTCTTGCAGGAAAGCTCATTTTAACGTCTACCTTCCATGTTGATATATACTCCTCTCTCTTTCAGACTTCAGCTTCCCTAATGATTTACAGATTACTGACATCCCCCCCCCACACACACAGGGCTCCATGTAGCATACAAGAGCTGATGGGGTACTTATCACTAAAGAATTGTTTTTTGGAGTGTAAAACATACAAAATCACTATGTTGCAAGTACAAACATGGATTTTTTTTTAAAAAAATCTAGATGAAGTTTTTTCTGTTACCGAGAATGGGTTGTTTAAATAGCTGACATTTAAGAGGCTTCTGGCCATTCACTAGGGGTGGTAGAAAATCTTCTATTGAAACTTTTGCAAACAAAGGAGTGTGTGTGTGTGCGCGCGAGAGAGAGAGAAAAAAAAAGATTGTTTTGTTGAAAAGTGTCTGCTCTCCTTGGAAATTTTCATTGAAAAACTGAATAACCCAAACCGATAAACAATTATTCTGAAATACAGCCATAGTGTCTCATGGGAATTGTAAATGGAAGCCTTATGTTCATCGAATCATAGAATATCAGGGTTGGAAGGGACCTCAGGAGGTCATCTAGTCCAACCCTATGCTCAAAGCAGGGCCAATCCCCAACTAAATCATCCCAGCCAGGGATGTTCCCATTTCCCAATATGGATTGGACTCCCTACTTGAACTACACTCCCATGATGCATAGTTTTCGCTCTGTGTGAGGGGAGGCTGTATGTTATGGATGAGTTGCATGGCCCCACTACATCATTGGAGAGATAGTCAGGATGCAGACTCCAGCCCATTGAGGCGAATGGGAACAAGGAACCCAAACTAGAACTCACATGATGCACATTTGGGCCTGGCTTTATGGGAGATGTAGTGTCACGCGATAAGCTGGCCTTTAATGAGAGTGGAGGCATGAAGCACTTCAACTGCAACTCCCATGAGGCACCACAGCAATATATTTTTTTAAAAATCAGCAGTTTTCTATCAAACTGTTTCATTTTTCTCCCCAAATCTTGACATTTTTTGTGGGGAGCGGGGGAGAAGGAGGTTTGTGCTTTCTCTAAAATGTATACTTTTTTAAAAAGTAAAGGCACAGAGAAAGTATCAGTATAGATTAGTCCAATACACCATGACAAAATATGACTGTGTGCTTTTTTTTTTTTTTTTTTTTTACAGGAAATGGCTACATGAAAAACTGCAGCTGTGATTTATTTCTCAAATTCATGGGGGGTGGGGAGGGGGAATATGGAAAGCAAAATCTTAAAAGCTGAAAACTGAGCTATCATTTATAGCATGTGTAATCTATTTAATAAATGATAATGAAAACCACAGGGGAAAATGTGTAGAAGCAAGAAAAATACATTGACTGGTTAGAAAGGCAATTCAGCATTTAGAACCAGGGAATAAATAGTGCAAGGGGATGTGGGAACTTCCCTGTCCATAAAAATAAAATAACTGAAAGAAAAGTCAGTCCCACATATCTCTGGGAATTTTCCCAAGTCTCCTCTGCCATACAAATGTGGGAGTGAAAGTGTCTGTTGGTTTGCAAGGAATGTAGCCCCCAAATATTTAATACTATTCATTTTCCACCTCAGGGGGAAAAAAAACATTATGAAATAAAATTTGGTTAGAAATGAAACCTTGGATTCTTGCCAATTATTTTTCCCTTTTAACAAGCTAACTCCTTTCAATTAGTGAAAGGAGATGAGGGACTGAGGTTTGCGGTTCAACCAACTAAGAAAGAGATTGTCAGTAATTATAAAGTTAGATAGTGGAATAATGTTGATATCATGGGACTTCAAGAAAACATCAGGAGCCTAGAGCTGTACAGAAAGAAGGAGAGATAGATGACATTCCTGAATTATGGAAGTGATGGTACTATTGAGCTATCTACAGGAGTTCTAGCGATGGTATGAGGTATAATTAAAGAGTTAAGACAGGCTTCAAATTGCTACTCACACTGTATTTTTACAAGGACTATACATTTAGCCCTGGGTCCACATCTGATTGATATTTGTGGAGCTTAGCACTGATTAGCAAAGCAGATAAGTTTTAAAAGTGCGAAATAAAATGAAGCATGTGCAGTTTAAGAAAATCACCTGGAAGCACACTGCTTTGTTCCATCACAGTTGTTTGGATAGGAGTGTAGGCATGATTTCCTGGTAAACTGGCAATAGGATTTAATAAGAAGATTAAAGATCCCTAGGGATCTCTCTTCTTCCCTGTACATCTTTTGATGTGATGAGTCATTCAACATCTCTTTCCCCCCCCGCCCCCTCCAGGATTCATTCCTCCTGGGGTGGGGGAACTTAGATTCTTCATTCAATAAAGATTCAAATTATGAGATAACTTAAAATACTGAACATAATGGACACTGGCTAGCAGTTAGTGATGTTCGAATAGCAATAAGAAACACTGTGGGTAGTGGCTCTCTCTTTGACTTTATCCCAGGGATGTTCTAATTGCCCAGAAATGCCTTTCCCATTGTGTCTCCCTGCTTCTTTAAAGGTGTCCCACAGCTGCTCTTGAAATCAGAGATATTTTTTAAACTTGTTCAATCTCTTTTTCTTCAGAGATTCAGAGAAGCAGAACATTAATTGTATTAGTGATATAAGTGTGTTATTAGAAGTTGGCTGCATGTGTGTTTTCTCTGGGTGCTGCACGGGTTCTGGCCAGATTACCTGTACAGCAGCCTTCGATCAAACTGGCCAATAACCACAGACTCCTTATTAGTGAAGGAACTCGGTCAGGATTATTGTTGATGAAGCACAGTATTAGTGCCTTATACTTGCTACAAGTACACTTAATACATGTATGCCCGTGACAATGGACAGAGCTCAGTAAATGGCGGCATTTTCCATTACCCCCTGAGCTAGCCAAAGATACAGACTCCATTTTATATACCAGTACAAACAAGTTACATATTGCCCCTCTGAGGTGGTTCGATCAAAATATCTTTATCCATCACACAGTCATCCTGACCTTATCTTTAAGAGAGGTCAGCATGTTACTGTTATCTTTTGGGAATGTGTTTGTACTGACGTGGTATGAGGGTGTTCTGGTACCACCCTTCTGGAATGTGATTACGCGAGTGTTCTGTGCCGAGCACTTCTCTCTATTCTTGCCAGATTCAGTGAACCTGCTCACACCTTGTCTCTTGCTAACTTTGCTTTTTTTATTAGCAAGCCGTGACCACTACTTTAGTTCAGGCCTCAGGCCTCATGCCAGACCTCTGTCAGCTCTCTTTCTACTACAAAGAACAATTTAAAAGATATAGATCTAAACCCGAAAGAGCTCATGCAAGGGACCATGGGAAACAGGCTATTTTTCGACCTTAAAGACTTTAACCTAAAGCATTGGCAACTTACCCCAGATGTAAACCAACCGAGCAGGTGTAGATTGGAGCTGTGGAGACTAAAAACCCACTACATTGCAAGTAGCCCACCGAAGTGGTTTGTACTCCGGAAAAAGGTCAACTGTTTCGTCTGTTAAGAAAAAAAAAAAGTGCATTTTGGCCAGAGAAATCTTCCATTGATCCATAAAGATTAAAATAAAAATAATAAACCCAAGAACACTTTCTTCCTTCTATCCAACAGGACAATTATTGGTTTACTATTTTCCCACCACAAAGACAAAATATATTTTTTCAGTGACCACATAGTGTTTGTCATTGAGAAGTCAACATATATCTACAGCAGTATCTGAGTCACAGCTCACATATGTTAATCAAAAATAGGAAGTAGCTGATGTATCGGATACTACTGTGTGGTAATCTGTGACAGAATATTGACTCTTTGAATGGCAGCCAATGTATATAGAAGGCTGAGCTGAGTTAATGGCCTAAGTTCAAGTTTAAGAAGATAATGCATTTGCTCCCCCCACACCCCTTAAAATAAGACTACCACACAGGAACAAGATTTGACCTAAGATGTTCAAGTAAATTATGCATCCCCGTCCATGTACAATATGAAAGGAATGAGATTTACATGAAGTTTATACAACACTAGATCCAATCACATTGTTTAAGTTAATTTGTTCTAGTTATTTGGAAATGCATGGTTATGAACTCTTTGCAAATAGGACATTTTAAAAACAAAACAAGAAAAATGTGGACTTTGCTTTTTCTAAGAACAGTCCAAGAACAAAGGTTACTAATGAAATACGCATAAGCACTAAAACTTCCTGCTAATGTTGTATTAGCACTTTTTTGATGTCCTATTGAAAGGACATCTGACCCAGTCTTGAACTCATATCTATCGGAAGCAATGATATATTGCAGTAATTTGGAAGCATGCTGTGGAAAAAACACAAGAGCAGCAGGAGAGAGAGTTAGTCCAGTTTGACTTTTTTTGACTGTGAAGGCAAAATAAGAAGGATTTTTTTCCCCCAGATGTTAGCAGAAAAAAGTGAACAAAATAATAATAATAATAATAAAAAAAAAAAAGATGTGCCTCTTTGCCTAGCTATAGGAAGCTCTCATTCTCAAAGAGAGCAAACAGCGAGTTAGAAAAGACTATATGAACCCTTGTAACTTAAATCATGAGAAACGGTTCTCTTCAAATGCAAAGAATTTGCCATAGATGAGCCATTTTTTTTTATTAACACATTAAAACAATCTGCTTTTTGAAAACTTTATGAATTCAGGGGTGTCCAACATTGACAATCTGCTTGTTGTTGCAGGGTCTGATAATTAAAAGTTAAATGGAAGAAAAGATTTGAAATGGTCTTGGGCACAACAGTAACCATCTGCTACAAATCGGACAAATGAATGGTTCTTAAACAGAGGCCTGTCGAGCACTGACTGTTCTATAATCAGTGTGCTAGTGGTCCACTGAGAACTGGCAGGTCGTGGGGTGCTGCCTCTGCTGGACAGAGTAGGGGCAGGGGAGGGTGAGAACAAAACCAAAAAAGCTATGCCACCACTATAAGCGACACTACATGAAAGCCTTTGTTATTTCACTTTTTCCACGCTAAGATGCAGTGGGAGCTAGAAACAATACCTGATGGAAGAGATGCCCCCTTTGAGCAGTATCATTGTAGGGCAGATTGAGGATCGGGAAATTGTTATAGGAATGATGCAATCTTCATTCTGCCTCGAAGAATGTATTATCAGAGCATGCAAGGGATTATTGACACAGCCTAGACTCAGCACAGGAAATTTGTGCCAGGTGAGGCTTCTTCAACCACGATCATATCGATAAGTCTTGAGTGTATTTGTAATTAAAAGACTTAGCACGGACGACTGCAAATGTTCATAGCACAGTCTGCATAAAAAAGCTAATCTATTGCTGACAAATTCTAAATAAAAGACCCCAAGTCACTACTTCCCTCACCCAGCCAAGTTCATCTGAGCAACAATTAAGGCACAGGATGGACTTTCTCCTAATGTATGACTTACGATATTCTTCCATCAGGAGAGATCTTCTAGAGAAATAAAACCTTTCAGGTTTCCAGGACTCCCTTTGAGAAAAGATTTGTTCTCAGACACCTAACCCTATTTTTATTTTGGCTGGAAGGGAAAAGCCAAAGTATGCGTCTCCTTTTAGGGGCCCTCACCAGTTTACCACTGCCTTCTCTTTACTGCTCTGCTCCAACGGTCTACATGGCAACTTGTTAATAATTGGTAAATTATAGAGGTAGTGTCCTCTCTTCCTTTTTTAAAAGTTTCTAATTTTGCATGCCTTACTTAGTCAGATCTAGGTATACCCCATCACATAAGGATAAACAAATGCATATTTCACAGTACAAGTTGATCGCTACAGAGAGTGGAGAAGAACTCACTTCCTCCATATTTATAGCTAAATGTGGGATGCTAAGTGTTTACGGGATGTCCATGAGCTTTCTTTGAAGCATCAGATATTGGCCTTGCTGGGCAGGCAAGACTTGGCCCATCAAGTCCACTGAACTGATATGGCAAATGCTAAAGCTGGTTTGTGATGTATGCAACAGAATAGGACCTAGAGTTAAAATGTTTTTTTTTTTTCATTAAAATGGAGGTATAGGTGATCAAACTAGCATTCTGCTGCATGGGAACAGATCAGAAAATGGGGCTTTTGATTGAATTTGTAAAATGGCGAGCATGGATTAAGTTCAGTGATCATATAAAAATAGAGTTTGATTAATATAATTAGGACACACATAGGAGCTGAAGATAAAAGGCAGCCAAGAAAATTCATAGGAAAAAAATGGAGACTAAACTTCTTTCAAAATTTGAAATAATGTCATATGGAGCCTGGAATCAGACTTGTTTCAAGCTATTCTACAAAATACAGTTAGAGTCCAAACTCTGCTCTCCATGCCCTTTCCTGGGTTTTATTTTATCTACTAACAAAACAATCCTAGTGTAACAAAGATCAGCTCAAACATTCTACCCAAGTTTGATTGCAGTGGCTATTTTGCCTCGGATTCTCTCTTCTCTACTGCTTAGCCTAAAATTCTCACTCCTGCTCTCGAAGTCGCTCCTACTTTTCTTATGTCCAGGTGGGGGTAACAAACCTGACTCAGTCAGAAAAACACTTTTTCTGCCAAATCAACACCTGCTTATAAGTGGGGTGTTCAGGCAACCATTGTCAGCTTATTATAGCCAGCTACGAAGGAGGTTGGAATTAAGCGTGCACAATATAAATTAATAACTATATATGGGTTAATTATGTGATTATGAAAGTGTTGTAGTGTGCTACTCATTGCTTAAGAGAAATGTTTTCTTGTCGCTCAGGAAAATAAATGTTTCTCTTTTGATATGCAGGGAACGTTTATGGTCATGTCCAACAGTGTTGTAACATTAACCAGCAGAGATGCATATTTTCATTGAACACCAGCTGTTGAGCAGCCTTAGGAAGCTGCACTGTACAGAAGGAGTATGTTTACAGCAACTCAGCTCAGGTTCTGTGGGATCTTCTGCAGTAGAACAGCTGTCAATATGCAGCACGCTAAAGCATTCACAACACATTCATAGGAGGAGCGCTCTTACAGAGGCAATAAGTACTAATTGGCTGCAGTCGTTCTGTATTTTTACTTTTACTACAATACCTCCCTAGATGCCTCAACAAAGATTAGAGACTCATTGTGCTGAGCACTGTACAAGCATACGAGACAGTTCCCAACCTGAAGAGCTTACCGTCTGAACAAGCAAGAGACAGAGGGACACATGTTCTGGGGTGCAATCCAGACCAGTGAGGGGTTGTGTCATCATTTTCTCTGTAACCCTGAGTGCCTTAAAGTGCTCTCATGCTGTAGCTCCTTTGTTTGGTCACTCCTAGCCAGCATTCAAGCATGCACTAAGTGTCTGTGCGAGAAACTGCCTGAACCAGCAGGTCTTACTCCAGGAGCCTGCTTGTTACACCACAGCCACACTGAGCTCCACCTGCCTGGCACGACAACCACAAAATCCCACAGTCCCAGATTTTCCCAAAACGATGTGCTCTGCAGTGTCCAGGCCCTTGCCTGGACCATTCAGAGGAATAACATTTGTTTGCTCTTCTAAAGGAGACAAAACGCACAGCTTATCAATTTAACTGGCCTTAACAGTCACTTCAATTCAAACAGCACTGGGTTGGTTTAGCTTAAAATACAAACAAACAAAAGATGATAGTTTTTAGTGAGTTCAAGTAGGAAGGAGAAAGTTAGAAATGGTTACAACCAAAAAAATAATGCTTTCTAGAGATGAAAATTTAAAAACTACACAGTCTTGGTTCAATGTAAGATTTTTATCGTATTATCTTCCAGCAAAATGGCTGACCACCCCTCTCTGGTCAGGATCTCACACAAAGTCCACAGTGCTGGGTTCTTTTGTCATCTTAGGTGAAAGCCCACTTAGGGTTCACTGCCCCTCTCTTCTGTAGTCAACCTCTCACAGATTATGTGCATAAAAAAATGCTGTTTACAGTTGAGCTGCTGAATACTAAAATATATGTTCCCCTTTACAAGCATCTGCCTGTAAAACAGGAACTGTCCCTCTCTGGGCACGGCTGAACAAATGTATGATCCTACAATTTCAGTTCCAACTTTTTGCTGGTTTTGAATTTAAGTTATTTTTGAGTCAGAATTTTTTAGGATGGTTAGGACAATGCCTGCAGACTGGTCCATGGCCTCATAAGTCTCAAAATGCCTGTGGACTGGCTGACTGTGGTTATTGAAATGGGGAAGTTCTTTATTTGCATAAAGATGACCTAATTAGAACCAATTTAGTGATGCTAATGGCCTTATGCGTGCCCCATTCTGATTTGCCAAGTAGCTCCTGAGAACAGGTACAAAGGAGAGGAACCATCCCGGCCACTATCTTCAATAAACAAATGAAGAGACAGGCAGTTTGCTGTTTGCTGGCTGGCCTCCGGATATTCCACGGCATCATGCTTGACAACAAGTTCTGCACTTCCTCCAACCTGCCAGATGGCCATCAAGGGACAGGAGACCAGCAATGTTATGTTACGTTCCCCAACCATGTTTTTTAAAAAGTTAGGGTTTGTCTATGGGAACAAGTAGACCGCAGCTATCTGTGATATGAATCTACCCCACACTAGCTTGCTGCAGTCTAAGTGTAAATCTACACTTAAGAAGAACCCTGCATAAACGACTCTCAGAATCTAGGTCAACTGACTCAGAGTTGCTAGAGGGTTAAATAATTAGTACTGTAGAAGTTTCTGCTTGGGCTGGAGCCTGACCTCTGAAACCCAGTGAGGCAGAGAAAGTCTCACAGTCCAGGCTCCAGCTGGAGTGGACATTTCTGCAGAGCTAATTTTAGCCCTGTAGGGCAAGTCTGAGTCAGATGACCCAAGCCCTGAGACTTACTGCTGTGTTTGTTTGTGTTTTTGCAGTATAGACGTACCCTAATTGTCTGTATGCACCCTGCTGTACGTTAGGGCTTTAAGTGCTCCAGTGAAGTCACTAACAACCTGTTCATGTGCATCAGCAGAATTCACATGGACAGTTAGACTGCAGCAGGATAGATCAAGGTAGATTCACACTCCCTCTTGTTTGGTGTAGTCTAATTGTTCATGTAGACAAGCCCTTAGTCAGTCAGTCAGCGTCTCTCTCTCTCTCTCACACACACACACACACACACACACACACACCCCTTGCACATGCCCTATTGCTCCAGAGTCCTGTCAGAGCACATCTGCTGCTGCAACCAGAACCAGCCATTTTCACCTTCTCAGCCGACTTTCATTCCTTAAAGGGATAGTGTGTAGGTAATTCTAACCCTGACATTCCTTTCTGAGTGCTTCACATGGAACATCTAAGGTTCAACATCCAAAAGCAAGTAACCTATAACCGGTTTCAGAGTAACAGCCGTGTTAGTCTGTATTCGCAAAAAGAAAAGGAGTACTTGTGGCACCTTAGAGACTAACCAATTTATTTGAGCATAAGCTTTCGTGAGCTACAGCTCACCTCATCGGATGCATACTGTGGAAAGTGTAGAAGATCTTTTATACACACAAAGCATGAAAAAATACCTCCCCCCACCCCACTCTCCTGCTGGCAATAGCTTATCTAAAGTGATCACTCTCCTTACAATGTGTATGATAATCAAGGTGGGCCATTTCCAGCACAAATCCAGGGTTTAACACGAACGTCTTGGGGGGGGGGGTAGGAAAAAACAAGGGGAAATAGGTTACCTTGCATAATGACTTAGCCACTCCCAGAACCTATAACCAGATACTAAATGGAGCCACTAAGACCACCGGCTAATCTTTTTAACAGTATACCAGTTTCCTGATGCTGACTGAAGCCAGAACAACTATCCTGTGTAATTTTTTTATTTGTTTTCTGATCTTTATTAACATAGGGATGCCTCTACCTCAGCATTCTTGCATTGGTTTTTAACTCCAGCAGATGGCTGATTGGGAGCATGTATCTACAAACATGCATGCACAAGCACAGCTGTGTGTGGTTAGAATCCACAAAAATGTATTTAAGAATTAAATCTATAGAATAGCAAAGCAGCCCTAGGTTTAACAACCTTGCTGTCTAAAAGACCGTACATGCATATATTTCATGGGTTAGAAGCTGTATATATAATCCTGAGAAATTATCTTATTTTCACCTAAGTTTGTCATTTGAAAATTAAATGTAACAAGCTTTGTCATCTTGACCTGTATTGGAATGTTTCATTATAACCATATTTTGGGAAGGGGTAAGAGAGAAGAGATTAGATATAACCAAAATTACCAACAATTTGAGAAAGCTACCTTAATTGGCATGAGAGTAGTATTCTCAATATCAGCTTCAAATCAGGGAGTCATTTGACCTTCCCTTTATCAGCTAATTGACTGGAACTTATTGACAGCGAGAGATTGCTAATGCCTTATTACAAGACTGCTACGTCCCCTTATTATACAGAGCTTATAAGGAAATGTTGAGTTGATATGTTTTAAGCAACCGCATAATTAGATTAATTTACTGATATTAAGCCACTGTCTTAATTTGATTTGTTTAAACTAAATAACAAAACATAAAATTGCATATAGTTAATATATAAAAATTGGATACCTGTGTGGTTTTGATGTTTCTTCCCCAAACACAGCAGAGTTCTGAACCCGAGGACTCCGCAAAGTAAATAAGAGGCAACTCTGTGCCCCATCTAATAATGGTTCATATAACTGCCCCACTGCCCTTCCATAACTGGTGCATGAACTAGAATACTGTTGATTTTTGAAGGAAAGCTGAGGGCTTGTCTAGACAAACAGTTAGTGCACAGCAAGCTGGGCTACAAGTCTACTCACAGAGAACCTTTGAGAGCATGGTGTGGTGGAAGTGAGCTGGTCAACCTGACGGTTGATTGCTTCCCCATAAAAAAAACAAACCACAGTTCAACTCAGGATTGTGCCTTAATTTAAAAAAACAAAAACAAAACACTAGCCTGTAGCTATAGCCATCAGTGACCAGGGGTACATACACAGTCATGGCTGCTGCATAATTATTATTTTTTTTTATTATGCACTTGCTCATACTCACTATGTTATCTAAATACCAAAATCTGTGCTCTGGAGCTGTACACTAGCCCTATAAAATAGTGATTACAAATCTCTAATATAGTGTAAGTTTGACCAACCTATTTGAGGGGAATGGGGAGGGGTTTGTAGGCTCACAAAATGAATTTTCAAACATTAGTTCCCATATAATTTGAAGCTAGGTTTCTTCCCCACCAGGCAAGAGTTAATAAAAAAATAAAAGGAGTAAGACTAGCTAAAAGGCAGCTTGTGCTGTTTTAGGGATAGAAGGCCACCTTTGCTCCCAAGGGTGGGCGGACATATTTAGATGATAAATGCTGGTCCTCACTCCAGCCCCTGCACACCATTCTGGTGGTATACAGGAGCTGTTACAGGCCAGGGGAAAATTCCAGGGCAGGAGAAGTATAGAGAGTGAGCTGGACTGGAAGGGTTGGCTCAAATTTGTGCGCTACATTGATCCCTGGCACACGCAGAATCCAGGAGACACAAGGATAGCATAAAGTCATTTTGCTCCCTTTTCCTCCAGACTGAGCCTTCTGTGCTCTCCCTCAGAACGTAGAAAAGGGGGGATGGAGAGGAGTTCCGTTTTCTTTCCAGTGCAACTTTTCCCCTTCTCCTTTCTGTACAATTGACTTTAATGGGAGTTTTGCCTCTGTAAGTCTGGATCAGGCCCTTGAAATCAAATGGAATGCAAATCCAGCAATTAAAAAAATATGGTGGGTTTCTTAAAAATTGTTTTAAATTAAAAAAAAAAAAGAGAAAAAAGAAGAAGCAAACTTGCTTTCTTTGCTGGCTCTATCAAAACTCATACTGTTTTTAAAATCACATAAGAAGAAACCTGATTATAGGCCAAAAGTCAAAGGGAGGTGTAGATGTAACAAGCGTATCAGAGGAGTAGTTATGTTTTTGTGGATACAGACTAACAACGAGGAGTCAGGTGGCACCTTAAAGACTAACAGATTTATTTGGGCATAAGCTTTCATGGGTAAAAAACCCACTTCTTCAGATGCATGGAGGTAAATTAGAGCAGACCCTTCAGATGCATGGAGGCATCTGAAGAAGTGGGCTTTTTACCGATGAAAGCTTATGCCCAAATAAATCTGTTAGTCTTTAAGGCGCCATGTAACAACAGATTTATTTGGGCATAAGCTTTCATCGGTAAAAAGCCCACTTCTTCAGATGCCTCCATGCATCTGAAGGGTCTGCTCTAATTTACCTCCATGCATCTGAAGAAGTGGGTTTTTTACCCATGAAAGTTTATGCCCAAATAAATCTGTTAGTCTTTAAGGCGCCATGTAACAAGAGGGTTACATTATCGCCATTGTGAATTGTGTGAGACACAAAAAATATTTGCCCTTTCTCCATAATGTACAGAGTGTCCATATTCTAAACTTAGAGATGGGCTCAAACCAAAACCCAGTATCTGTTAAACCTTGAATTTTGGGAGAGTTTGCAATGCAAGCCTCGCTACAGTTTTGGATTTTAGAGTGGGCCAAAGCAAAACCTGAATCCTGGGATAGTTAGACATCTGGATCTGAATGTTACCACTTAAATCCATCTCTGCTTCTTAAATGCCAACACCAAGATATGTCACTGCATGATAGATAACTGTACAAGGATTAGTTAACATTTATTCAAACTTAGATGATTGTGGAAATTATAATAATCTTCCAGATCCCAGTTTGTTGATGAATAAAAGGCCTGGATTCTTGAAGCTGAATTGGGCTCAGTGGCCATCCTCCACTCCTGACAGAATTGTTGTTTCCCTGAGGGAGTCCTTATGGAGATGTCTTTCCCTTTAACTAAAAACTTTCCAAGGGTCTTAGGAGGGCACAAAATTTAGATTAGAATTATTTGGAGTTTTGAATTTTCAACTTTTTTTTTCATTTCTGCTAACTGCCACATGCGCCCCAGTGGTGACAGTGCACTGGAATGATTTCAGCTAGATTTTTGGATCCCCACCAAAATTATACAACATTGTCTGAAAGTAATAAGCCATACTCTTGAGTTAAAGATACCTAAGCAATGGCGTTGAGTCACAAAATTAAGTGAGTGATCGATTTCAGCACTGGTTAAATGAGAGACCTTTAGGCAGCTGCCATTACCTAGGGTCCCTTCATTGATCCAATAAACTATTAGCATCACACCTCAAGACTGTTGTGAACCAATGTATTGCACAAGAGAAATATCAACAACTAATTGTTTTTGTAGGCTTGCAGAAGTGAATACTTAACCAGACATTTTTAAGATAATATGGTCTCACAATATTATGTAAGAAAACATAAAAAGCTTATGGAGAGCAATAGATCCCTTTCATTTCTGACTTAATCTCATGTACAGTAGGGCTTTTGAGAAATAGTAGGATAGGCTTTAGACAAAAAGAACAACAGATGAAAGGCTGCATGCTTTTTATAGTCCATGAGGACCAACCATGCAAATTAGCCTAGGAAGATTAAAGTCTCTGAGGTTATATTATCCACGTTGTAGATGCATGACTGTATTCTTGATTATAAGAAATTATAGATAAAGAAAAGTCAATCTGTTTTCCAAGCTGTTTAGACTCCCTGTTGTCCTCAGTCAAGAGTTTACTAAAAGGGAAAAAATGCTTTTCTTCACTCTTTTTGCAGTTAGTGAACAAGAAAAGATCTATATTTAATTCTTAGCTTTCTAAAATTTGTGTGTGTTTGTGTAATAATATATTTAACTGCTCTACAAATACATATTTTCCTCAGGAGTAACTTCTGAAAGGTATCCTAATGTGATTAGAAAAATCCTCCATTTAGGAGCGTGGAAGTGAAGATATTTCTAAGACTGCTTTATTCAGATGAAATAATTGCAAGTATGTTTGCTCAATGGGGCAACCCATGCATAGGTGGGGTTCAGTAAAGTAATCACCTGTAAACTTCAATAAACCCTTGATATGTATAGGATAATGCTGTCCTTAGAAATCAGTTCAATCAAGGATCTCTTGTACCTCTTGGACCAGAGTCTCTGCTGGTGTAAACTGACACAGCTCCATTGACTTCATTGGAGCTAAGCTGCTGTAAACCAGCAGAGGATTTTGGCCTTTGCTTTACTTAGCTCAGTTTACTTAGCTCAGTTCAGTGCAACCAAAGCATTTACAGAAGTGATACCTTTGTCCATGCTGTTATAAGTACTGCACTATTCCTTTAAATATCTGAATTTGTTACAAAATATTACAACATTTGCAAAGCCACGCAATATGTACCTTAATATTGACTGTTACTGTCAAATTCCTCTCCTGCCAATGCTCTAGTCTGTATTAAGGCAAAACTCCCATGGAAATCTATTGGAGTCCTGAATAAGAAGTATAGGAGTTGGACCTGATAGGGCAAATTATGACTGACCATAGCAGTCTTATTATTACCAGTCAAATGAAAGAGCATCCTGCTTTCCTGTTTGGAATGATTTCTGAAACACAGATATAGTCTTTCCCCCCGCCTAAATGCTTGTTTCACAGATATATAGTTGGAGTGTGTTGATGAATATCACGCAGCTAACACAGCCATCAGGCTACATGGAAAAAATATTTAAAATAAAGATATGGTCATGTAAGTGAAGTATGGATGGCTGGGTCCTAAAAAGCTGCTTGTCCTAGAATATTTGTGTATCATCAATATTTAATCCTTTTCAGACTATTCCTTGCCTTCCTCATTCATGGTTCGCATTCTAGTTTGTGAAGTAGAAATATTACAAGTGAGGAGCACAGTTCATAGAAACACTGTAGTATTTCTGAAGCTCACTTGATTTGTTTAGAAACCACAATATAAAATATGGCAAAAACCAACCAACCACACACCACAACAACAACCCTCATAAGGCTCCACCAGAGAGACATAGGGAGGAGGATACAAAGAGTCAACACATGAACACAAGGAGTCCAGGTGCTTTCCTCTCTACTTCTCCATGGGATGCCAGTCAACCCAAAGAAAGCAGGGAGAATATGGTGATGTCTCTGCCCCAGTTCCCACTGGCCTGAGGAGCTGGGTGGGCACACCTGGAGTAGCAGGGTGCACAATCCAGAAGAGATTTGGGCTGCAGAAAGGAATGAGGAAATGAATATACGCCTGTGCCTATCAGGTATAATCTGGTCCTACATGTTACATTTTAAAATGTTCACAGTAAGTTATTGCATTTTAAAGCTATGAAAATTTAATCTAGACATGCACAGATTTTGAGGCCAGAAGGGATCATTATGATAATCTAGTCTGAGATTCTCCATAACAGACCACAGATTCTGCATCAAGCCCCTAACTTCTGTTTGAGTTATGGCAGGGGAGGGCAAACTGCGGCCCATGGGCCAGATCCCTCACCTGCAGGCACCACCCCCTGCAGCTCCCATTAGCCAGGAATGGGGAACCGCGGCCAATTGGAGCTTTGGGAGTAGTACCCACAGAAGAGGGCAGCACGCAGCAGATCTTCTTGCCCCACCTCACCCCCAGGAGCCACTGCCAGACATGCTGGCCACTTCTAGGAGTAGTGTGGGGCCAGGGAGGCCGCCTTAGCCCTGCTGCGCACCACTGCCACCCTGAAGCGGCTTGAGGTAAGCGGCACCGGGCCGGAGCCTGCACCCCAAACCCCAACCCCCTGCCTTGAGCCCCCTCCTACACTCTGCACCTCCTCCTGCACCCCAACCCCCTGCCCTGAGCCCCCTGCTGCACCCCGCACCCAAACCCCCTGCCTTGAGCCCCCTCCTGCACCCCCTGCCCCACATTCATGGCCCTACATACAATTTCCCCACCCAGATACGGCCTTTGGGCCAAAAAGTTTGGGCACCCCTGAGCTATATCATCTCTTTTAAAAGTCTATCCAATCCCAATTTAAAAACTTCAAGTGATGAAGAATCCACAACATCCCTAGTAAGTTGTTCCAATGGTTAATGTCTTCCGTCAAAAAAGTACTCCTTATTTTTAGTATAAATTTGGCTAGCTTGAGTTTCCAGCCACTGGATCACATTATACTGTCTTCTGCTATATTATGGAGTCATCTGCTATTAAAAAAATCTCTTCCCCATGTAGATAGTTGAAGATCATGATCATGCCACCTTTTAACTTTCTCTTGGATAAATTCAATAGATACAGCATCTTTAGCTTATCACAAGAGATTTTCCAGACCTCAAATCATTCTTCTAGATCTTTTCTAAACTCTTTCCAGTTTTTTCAAATCCTTTTCTAACTGTAGACACTGAAACTAGACACAGACTAGACCAGAAATAGTCTCCCTATTGCCACGCACAGAGGGAATACTACCTCCCAATTCCTTTTGGTATTCCCCTTCTTATACTTCTAAGGATTGTGTTTGGCCTTTCAGCTGCAGCATTGTACTTGGAGTTTTTGTTCAATGGGCTGTTTATTGCATATGTATATGACATAGATGTTTCTGAAGTGTATATGTTTAATCATACAAATGTAGGACTGTAAGGGACCTCAGTAGGTCATCTAATCCCATGCACTGAGGCAGGACCAAGTATTATCTAGAGCAGTGGTTCCCAGACTTGTTCTGCTGCTTATGTGGGGAAAGCCCCTGGCGGGCTGGACTGGTTTGTTTACCTGCCACGTCCGCAGGTTCGGCCAATTGCGGCTCTCAGTGGCCATGGTTTGCTGCTCCAGGCCAATGGGAGCTGCTGGAAGCGGCGGCCAGTATGTCCCTTGGCCCGTGCTGCTTCCAGCAGCTCCCACTGGCCTGGAGCAGCGAACCGCAGCCAGTGGGAGCCATGATTGGCCGAACCTGCAGACGCAGCAGGTAAACAAACCGGCCCAGCCTGCCAGGGGCTTTCCCTGCACATGCGGCGGAACAAGTTTGTGAACCACTGATCTAGACTATCCCTGACATGTTCTTGTCTAGCTTGTTCTTAAAAACCTCCAGTGACAGAGATTCCACAACCTCCCTAAATAATGTGTTCACTTGCTTAACTACCTGTATACTTTTGAAGTTTTTCCTAATGTCTAACCTAAATCTCCCTTGCTGCAATTTAAGCCCATTGCTTCTTGTCTTGTCCTCTGTGGATAAGGAGAACAATTTATGATCATCCTATTTCTTCAAGTGTGTAAAAGGTTGTGGTACTCTTATATCCTCCCTCAGTCTTCTATTCTCCGGAACAAACCAACCTAAAGAGAAATACAGGTGAAATGAATTTATTCTTCAACTTATTCACAAACAGGCTTCATTCTCCACTGTACCCAAGCACAGCTCAAGCTCATGTGGCAGTAGGGGAGGTGGCACTGCCTGGAACCAAATTTCAGCTACACATCTTTAATGTAAGTTAAAGATGTAGTGGGGCAGCTCTAACTTAAACACTGGCAGAAGATCAGCTAATGCAAAGCTTTGCACTACCACCACCGCTCTCCTGACATGCCACCTGTTTCTTCCCAACAGCTCTAACATGTCCCCTTCCCCACCTCAGAGATGCTACCCAATATATGGGAGCAAAGTTCCAGTACAGGAATGGCATAGTTGGTGTAGGAGAACTGCTTTGCACCTGCAGATATTCCCCTTATACAGGAAGAATTCTAAGACACAAAATCTCTGGCCACTTTCAGGTCACTTTGCACTACCTAAGCAATGCAATGTGAACTTGGTGTACTGAAGAATCTGGCCCAAACACATACAAAGGAGCTAGTTATTATTTGGTGTTGGATGTCATGACCAGCAGTGCATGAACCTCAGGAAGTTCAGTTTGGAACAAAGCCTTTTACGTTTCAATGTTTATCTGAAGCTTTTCTAAATATCATTATGTTCAACATAATCTAACTGTAATAGATTCTGAGACAAGAAGGGATCATTCTGATAATCCAAAATGACCTGCTGCATATCACAGGCCATAGAGCTTCCCCAAAATAATTCCTACACCATACCTTTTAGAAAATCATCCAATCTTGATTTCAAAATTGCCAGTGATGGAGAATCCACCATGACCATTGGCAAATTGTTCCAATGGTTGATTAGCCTGACTGTTAAAAACATACACCTTGTTTCCAGTCTGTTTGTCTAGCTTTATCTTCCACTCACTGGATTGTGTTATACCTTTCTCAACTAAACTGAAGAGCCCATTATTAAATATTTGTTGCCCATGTAGATACCTGAAGACTATAAACAAGTCATCCCCAACCTTCTTTTGTTAAGCTAAATAGACTCAAAGAGCTCAATCACTATAAGGTGTGTTTTCTAATCCTTTAATTATTCTCCAATATATCAACATTCTTCTTGACAGAGGTAAAGTAACCTCTTTACTCCTATCCAAAATTCCTCTGTTTATGCATACCAGGATCGCTTTAGCACTTTTGGTTACAGCATTGTTCAGCTGAATATCCATCATGATGCCCAAATCTTTTTCAGAGTTACTGCTTCTCAGGACAGAGGACCTGATCCTATAAGCAGGGCCTAAATTCTTTGTTCCTATTTACATTTAGCCATATTAAAACACATACGGTTTGCCTGTGTCCAGATGGCACACAGTATCAGTGACTTGTCCTTTTCATTATTTATCACCCACCCACGCACCCCCATTTTTTGGTCATCTACAAACTTATCATAGAGTCAAAGAAGAGTAGGGTTGGAAGAGACTTCTGGAGGTCATCTAGTCCAACCCCCTCCTCAAAACAGGACCAAACCCAAATAAATCATCCCAGCCAGGGCTTTGTCAAGACAGGCCTTAAAAACTTTATCAGGGATGATTTTACATTTTCTTCCAGGTCACTGATAAAAGTGTTCAATAATGTAGGGCCAAGAACCAACCCCTACAAAACCCACTGGAAACACACCCACACAATGAAGTGTCTTGGCTTACAGCTACATGTTGAGGCCTATCAGTTAGCCAGCTTTTACTCCATGTGCCATGTTAATTTTATAAAGTGCTAGTTTTTTAGTTTAGTGTTATAGCATTCTAGTTTTTAGTCACAATGTTGGGCAGTGCCAAATCAAACCCCTTCCATTATCTTAAAAAAGCACATAACCTCAAATTATATATAAATAAAAGTTAGACCGCATGCCCCCCCACCCCAACTCATGTCAATTACATACATATTGAAAGTAATAAATGCCAGATTTAGAGTGAGTGGGGGCCTGAACCAAAACCCAATATTCCTAAACTCCCAACTTTGAGGAAGTATGGAGCAGGAGCTTAACCTCAAAGCTCAGGTTCATCTTTAGTTTTGAGACTTTCCGACCCTCTGTGTCCTATTTTTCTTCTTTTTGTCTTAACTCATGCTTCCAACATGCAAACCCTCAGCTCTGGCTGCCAAGGGGTCCCTACCACAGGAGATCTTACATATGGTCTCTCTGCTACCAGATTGTGTGGTTTCTGGATCAAAGATGTCCCAGATATTATCATAATTGGTTGAGCCACTGTCAGAGACTTTACATCGTTGAAACAAAACAAAGGGAGACATGGTCTGTAGCCCAAGATGCTTATATTTTAAACCTGATCATTTGTCTGTATTGCATAGTCTGTTCTGCTAGATGAAAAGAAAGTCTTAGACTAGTGCAATTTTTATTCTTTTGGGGTACTAGATCTGAGGAACTATCCCAGATTGAGGTGTCATTAAAGCAGGTTTTGGAACAAATTGATAAACTAAACAGTAATAAAGTCACCAGGACCGGATGGTATTCACCCAAGAGTTCTGAAGGAACTCATATGTGAAATTGCAGGACTACTAACTGTCATCTGTAACCTATCATTTAAATCAGCTTCTGTACCAAATGACTGGAGGATAGCTAATATGATGCCAATTTTTAAAAAGGGCTCCAGAGGTGACCCTGGCAACTACCAGGCCAGTAAGCCTCACTTCAGTACCAGGCAAATTGCTTGAAACTATTGTAAAGAACAAAATTGTCAGACACATAGATGAACATAATTTGTTGGGGAAGAGTCAACATGGTTTAAGGGAAATCATGCCTCACCACTCTACTAGAATTCTTTGAGGGGGTCAACAAGCATGCAGACAAAGGAGATCCAGTGGATATAGTGTATTTAGATTTTCAGAAAGCCTTTGACAAGATCCCTCACCAAAGGCTCTTAAAATAAGCAGTCATGGGATAAGAGGGAAGATCCTCTCATGGCTTGGTAGCTGGTTACAAGATAGGAAACAAAGCGTAGGAATAAATGGTCAGTTTTCAGAATGGAGACAGGAAAATAGTGGTGTCCCCCAGGAATCTGTACTGGGACCAGTCCTACTTAACGTATTCATAAATGATCTGGAAAAAGGGGAAAACAATGATACAAAACTACTCAAGATAGTTAAGTCCCAGGCAGACTGTGAAGAGCTATAAAAGGATCTCACAAAACTGGGTGACTGGGCAACAAAATGGCAGATGACATTTAATGTTGATAAAGGCAAAGTAATGCACATTGGAAAACATAATCCTAATAATACATATACAATGATGGGATCTAAATTAGCTGTTACCACTCACTAAAGAGATCTTGGAGTCATTGAGTGGATGATTTCAGAGAACTATCCACAATGTGCAGCGGCAGTCAAAAAAGTGACCAGAATGTTGGGAATCAAGAAAGGGACAGATAAGACAGAAAATATCATATTGCCTCTATATAAATCCATGGTATGCCCACACCTTGAATACTGCGTGCAGATGTGGTCGCCCCATCTCAGAAAAGATATACTGGAATTGGAAAAGGTTCAGAAAAGGGCAACAAAAATGATTGATTAGGGGTAGAGAAGGGCTTCCGTATGAGGAGAGATTAATAAGACTGGGACTTTTCAGCTTGGAAAAGAGGCGACTAAGGGGGGGAGATATGATAGAGGTCTATAAAATCATGAGTGCTATAGAGAAAGTAGATAAGTTAGTGTTATTTACTTCTTCTCATAATACAAGAGCAAGGGGCCACCAAATGAAATTAATAGGTAGCAGGTTTAAAACAAACACAAGAAAGTATTTTTTCACGCAACGCACTGTCAACCTCTGGAACTCCTTGCCAGAGGGTGTTGTGAAGGCCAATAGTATAACAGGGTTCAAAAGGGAGCTAGATAGATTCATGGAAGATAGCCATTGATGGACCTATTAGCCAGGATGGGCAGGAATGGTGTCTCTAGACTCTGTTTGCCAGAAGCTGGGATTGGATGCCAGGGCATGGATCACTTGATGATAACCTGTCTGTTCATTCCCTTTGGGGCACCTGCCATTGGCCACTGTCAGAAGACAGGATACTGGGCTTGATGGACCTTTGGTCTGACCCTGTATGGCCGTTCGTATGTTTATCATCACTGGGCTTTACTGCAGAGATGTAAGTGAAGAGAAGGGATTGCAGTCAATTTCCAACTCTCAGGGGCAGCATGAGGAACAAAAGCATGAATTTGAGAGATTATCCTAGCCCTTCCTCTTTAATATAGATCAGAGGATACAACTATCTGCAGAGCAGAATATCTAATGGAATCAGTTACATGACAGACATGAAAAAATATTCATTTTTCACATGACTGAAGTGTGCTGAGAAATTGTGCAAAACATGATGCAATAAATCTAATATTAAACCATCTGGGGTGTTAAGTTCTATCATGAGATATTTTTTTTCCTGCTAGAGAGAGCTCTCTCTCAATTTTTTTTTAAATAAAGTCAGATCCCTTAGTATATTCTACCTGAGGAACCATCCAATGCATTCGGCAGGCCTTGCATCAGACATAACCAATGTAGATATTAAATTAGTTTCTTCTCACACAGGAAGATTTAGTGCAAATGTACCACTGACAAAACCTGTATTCAAGAGCTCCCACTAGCCTGACCTGGCTCTACTGGCTTTTCATCCCATCTGTTTTAGAGATTTTATTCTCTCATAAAAGTCATGCAAATTGGCTACCAATTGGCAAGATATAAAATAATCTTTTTGAAAGCTATGCGTTACTAAATGTTCTGTTAGAGCACGTGTAAGTTAAGTATATGGAATAACAACATCCCTGCACATATAACAAAAAAAGTCACATAATCTGTGTGGATTGCTGTTTATCAGTAACATGGTAGAATGCAAGAGTTTTAAAATAGTCAGAAAGTTTCCTTTTTTTGGCCAACATTATATAATGGTGAATTCTTGTATTTTATGCATTCAATTTACCTTTACATAGCATCTAAAATATCAGTCCAGGAGGACAAAATGGCACAGTGACTCAAGGCAATGGTCTTTCACCTTTACAGACAATGCAAATTTATACCTGTCATTTCACAAGTGATGTGCTTGGTTGTCTCAATTTTGTCCCTTTGAGACATTTGTCCATGTCACAGAACCACTGCATGTTTTATTTCAATTAGCTGCCTCCGCTTAGAAGAAAACAGAGAATGTAGTAAACAGGGTTGTTTAAGGTCAGTTTTTAGGTTCATTTGGGAGAACTGTGAAGGAATTAAGAAATATTCCAAATATATGCATTTATGATTGTGCATGTAAGAATTATTTGTAACATGCTCAATAAATTATATTGAATATATCTATGTCCCTTATCACTATAGCATCTGTGAATCTCAATAGATTTTATCCTCACAAAATGCCTTTGAGATACTACTTCCCCTCCTTATTGCCATTTACAGATGGCAAACAGAAGCTTTGAGTGACCGGCCCAAGGCCAAGGAAGGCAGTCATGGATGTGCTGAAAATTGAATCTATGCCTCCTGCTCCCAGTCCTGTGCTTTTACTATAAATTCTTTCTTCCCACTCTATATTTGGCAAATATACAAATTTTCATAGCAATCATTTAGGGAATTCCCTTCATCCAGAGTAGTAGAAGCAGCTCTAATCTTCTAGGCAGTCTAGCCCATATCAGCACTTGAGCAGTTCTTAAAACTCTCTCTTTCGCAGACTTTCTACATCACTCCGTGCTTGGTTTTGGTGATAAGTTAGTGTACAGTTAGCTCTGTACAAGAGATCTCATTACCCAAGTTTAGATTCTAGCTCCCAACATGTATCACTTGCAGGAAAACCTTTTCTCCATTGCCAAATGCCTATTTATATGAATTGTGTCACATCTGCGGTTCTGCTGGGACAAACAAGGTCTGTACTTGTACTGGGCAAAATTTTTCAGGCAAACTTCACCCACCCCATCAAAAGATGCAGATTGAGACACTGCAACATTTTGTGAATGTATGAAGATTTCAACAAGTTTTTGTTTTCCAACTGAAACAGTAAAAAAATACAATGTTTTGTTTCAACATTTTCAAACATGAAATTGTTTCAGTTTCCTTTAATTTTATTTTTTTTAAAGTTAAAAAATGTTGAAGTGAAACAAAACATTTTGTTCAGCCAAGACAGCTTTTCCCCCCTCCCAACTTTCGAGAACTGCCAAGAAACCAAAAAACCTCCATTATTCACTTAGCCCTAGTTTGTATTCCGTTTTGTTCTACTTTCTTTTCCCCCCATGTATTTATCTCAATTATTTGTTGTGCCAGCTAGTTTCAGCTACTGTGCACTTTATTTTTAAAGTTATGTCCCCCTATCAGCAGTCCATAGTGACTTGACCTGAATGCACCACTGAACCACCCAAGGTGCTTCCATCAGCATTTTCAGCAGGAAGAGCAGCTTTTTGCCAAATGGCTTAGTCAATGCTATAGCAAACATTTAAACAAAAAAACTAAGTTAAAAGAAAATTGGTGTTTGAAATCTTTTAGCACAGGTTTAGTCTGTCTTCATAGCTCTGACACTGACACCCAGGAAGTCACTGTGAGAAGAGTTATATTCCTCTTCTGTTCAGTAATTTCATGGTAAAAGAGCAAATATGGACTCCATAAAATTAAATAGCAATGAGTCTGAACAGAGTAAAGGAAATATGTTGTGTACAATGTACTGTATAATTAACCTGTGTAACTCACTTCCACCAGATGTTATTCAGGCAAATAGTTTAAGTTTCAAAATGAATTAGACATTAATATGGATAAGAACAGCACATGCATTTGCACTACCTCTGCTTGTGCAAGTGCTGTTAAAACTTAAACTTCAAGGCGTAAGTCGATCAGCATCTGGATTTATGAGCAAATACACCACCATGATACAGTATTAAATAGTTCTCTTTACCCCTTCTTCTGAATCATCTGACACTGGTCCTTTAATCTGTTCCTCTGTTTGTAAACCTTAGCATCTAAGTGCCTCACGTTAAATGTAGAGTATACAGTTAAAATAAATACCACCCAGACAATCACACACCAATATTCTTAGGCTCTCATCTAGAAATGAGTGAAGCCATTTGAAGGCAATGCCATTAAACCTTCCCCTGCACTTCTATCATGCCTTTCATCTCAGAATCTGGAAGAGCTACACAGGTCATTTAATGACGCTTTACACATGGGGGGGATGGACCTACTTTGTGAAGTTAGGGTCTGGTTGTTGATCCAGCGGTGTGCATTTCTGGTATGAGGCTTTTGGATTCAAAGGTGTGTATCTTTTGTATTCCAGTTCAGACCATCACTGCTCTCAACATTCCTGTGTGGTAGGTCAGTGCTGAGAGTTAGGATGGCTTGGGGTTTATTTCTAGGTCTGATAATGTCGACTCATCGTGTGACCTTGGCAAGTCACTTAGGGCCAAATTTTCAAACATGGCCTTGTTGCGGGGTGACTACTCACTGGCACGGCACCTCCTGCTGGTTGTCCAAGGAATTAGCTCTTTTCCAGCTCTGGAGCACCCTCTGCCAGCTGATGTCTCACCCGCCCCTGGCCCCCGTGTCCCTCCAAGTCCCCAGTGCCCTTTACCCAGGGGTTCTGCCCACAGCTGCAACCCCCAATCTAAGTCTCCCCACTCAGGGGAACGCCCAACCCACTATCCCCACATCGCCTCAGTGGCTACTGCCAGTCACCATCTAGCCCCCACTCACTGTGGCGGATTGCAGTCTATAAGCCACTCATCATCGGCAAATGGGGGTTAGGACCTGTTGCCTTTGCCTATCTACGGGCCGCCCCTCTGAAGCCCCAGTACCCTTTTGTAGGCCCTTAGTAAGGTCTTCAGCCTAGGGTTTTACTAGGCTGGAGCTCCCCAGCTCCCTTTGCCCTTCCCCCGTACTGCTCCACCCAACAAGGCCTGCGGCCTGGGGTTTTGCTAGGCTGGAGCTCCCAGCTCCCTCTGCCCTTCCCCAGCATTGCTCCACCCTAAGTATCCGCCTCAGCTTCCCAGACAGCCAGGTCCTTCCCTCTCTAGAACCAGAGAGAGACTGTCTTTCCTTCTGGCCCATCGTCCTCTTATAAGGGCCAGCTGCGCCCTGATTGCACTGGCTACAGCTCTGGCTGCTTTCCCAATTAGCCCAGATTTTCCCCTGCCACAGCCCTCTCCCAGGGCTGTTTTAAGCCCTTCAGGGCCAGAGCGGGGTAACCACCCCGCTACAGGCCTGTAATTTGGAATACCTTTAGTTTTAGGTGTGCATATTAAAATATACATGTTTAAAGATGAGCACCTAAAAATTGACAGAGCCAATATGTGGGTCTTAAGATTTTAGTTTGCACATCCATGGAGATAATGCTTACCCATCTCTGTAAAACACATTGATATCTAAAGACATTTTATCTGCAAGTGTTATAGTTGTCTCTATTTGACGGATTGAGAAATTGAGGCATAGAGGGGTTATGAAATAGCCAAACATTATATAGCAGGTTAGCATCAGACCATAGAACCCAAAGTCCTGGTTTTCAGTCCTTCTGTCTTTGCCTCTTTTAATGTAACCCTCCCACAAATTAAAAGAAACTGTAATTATCATTTTGCTGTTGGAGCCTATGACACACAACTTAGTCATAATCAAGTGGCTTTTTTTTTGTCCTGATTTTAAACCCTTGTCAGCTCCAGTTTAGAAGTTAATACAAAAAAAAAGTTTCAAGTCACATTTGCAGTCAGATGAAATTGGAAAAAGGCTAGCCTATTACTTGAAGGTAATGAGTCAGAGTGATTCACTGCAGCCTCTTGGTGATTTCTGTAGGAACCAATCAAATGAAAGGGCACAAAAGCCATTCACAGTGAAGATGATCCTCAGCTCTAACGAATATAAAATCTGAAGTCATTAAAATGCCTAAGAGTGAGAAAGATGGAAACTTAAAAGCAGAGGACACACTGACCAAAAAAGTTTATAGGAAAAACCTTTAAATCAATCATTAAGATGGAACTGTCCAAACACTGAATCTTATGGCTCCCATAGGGCTAAAAAACAACACAGTCAAAATGAGAGCACTCTTAACAAAGTGGTTCCATTTAAAGTTAAAAGGAACAGAGAGTCGGTTAGCAAACAGCCCACATAATCCATTCAGAATGATAAAAATGCAGTAGTGTTTGTGCAATGTGACCTTTAGTATAAAAGAGAAAGGAAACAAATGCACTACACTAGAAGAGTTAAGTACCTCCCCCTCTTACCTGTCACATCTTAAATGTATAATGACATAGCACCTTATATATCTCACATTTGCTGTGATTGTCCAACCAGAGGATAACTCATCCATGTTAACTAGTCATTTCTTCCACATCTACAATAGAAGCCTATAGACATGCTCATGCACTTTCCTACTTTAGTGTCAGAAAATATATTTTTAAAAAATGCTTCTGTCACACTCCTCCTAGTAGCTACTACAACAACCTACTATTGAAAACAACAACCTACTATTGCTGTCAGGTAATGGAATTGCTGTTCTAGCTCAAGTAGTAAAAGCCTGTGGTGATTGAGGTCCCAGCTACTACTGACCTGGGTGTGGCTTGCTAAAAACTGTTTAAGTGGTGCTGAAAAGAATTGGAGCTTATACCCAAATCTTTCAGTTTACTGCCAGAGCCTGGATCCCAGCAGTGTCCCTATAAACGATCAGAGAAGTAAAATATCATTCCAAATATTAACATGCAAATGATGATAGTAAATGTGAAATGTGAAACCATAAGTATCTGTATTAATTAACATCTGTGTGAGTAGTCAAAATGTAATTTCTTGGTATGTCTTCACTGCACAGTTAGCTCAAATGATTGGCACCCAGTTAGTTTAGCCCAGGTACAAACATCCCCCAAAGCAAAAAACTATATATCATCCCCATATTACTATGTTCTCGCTGTTTCTGCACTTGCCTGTGTGTGTTTGTCTGGAGATCTGGGTTTGAGCACTATATCACTGGTCAGCGATTCCTGATAGAAGGAAATGCAGGGCTTCAAACACCTCTGGGCCTGCAGAGTGGTAAGTAAGTGTTTGTTATACACAGGATAGCATGCCCAGGTCCTGGTCTAAGGGTATGTCTTCACTACCAGGCGGATTGGTAGGCAGCGATCGATCCAGAGGGGATCGATTTGCCGCGTCTAGTCTAGATGCAATAAATCAACCCCCAAGCGCTCTCCCGTCAACACCTGTACACCAGCACCATGAGAGGCGTAGGCAGAGTCGACGGGAGAGCGGCAGCAGTCGACTCACTGCGGTGAAGACACCACAGTAAGTCGATCTAAGTACGTCGACTTCAGCTACGTTATTCACACAGCTGAAGTTGTGTAACTTAGATCGATTCTCCCGCTCCTGCCCCGCCCCCAGTGTAGACCAGGGCTAAGAGTGGAAGAACAATAAAATTCCACCCTAAGTCAGATAAGGAGAAAAGACCTATCACATGAGGTGATCAGGGCTGGATTACCCAATGGGCAGACTAAGCATGTGCTTAGGGCACCAGCAAAGCAGGGGCACCAAAAAAAAAAAAAAAAAAAAAAGATTTTTTTTGGAAAAAAATTGATATTTGATATTTCAAAAAAAAAAAAGCATCGAAGTAGTCATCGTGGGAAAAATCAGAACTTTCTTAGACTTCTACACTCCACTACACACTCTTCCCCCATTTTTATGTTCTCTTTTTATTACTTATCCCCACCTAAACCAGGGGGGCATCCTACAAACGTAGATGGAAATAGTACGAGGAAATCAGATCCTGCCATGTATTGCAATAAATTTATGTTTTATTATTGATATATTCTTCTGAGTTATAGTACTTGATTCATTTTTTTCCTTTCATATATATACACACACACACACACACACACATACACATATATACAATGTACACATAAAAATAGTGTACATTGTGTAATTTGTTTTTGGTTTTTTTTTAAGTTCAGATAACTGAAATAAGGGGCAGGATGAAATGTAACCAACTGAGTGGCAAGTAAACAAACCAGCCTGGCCCACCAAGGGGCTTATCCTGGCGGGCCACATGCCAAAGGTTGCCAATCCCTGCTCTAAACCGTAGATGTAGAAGTTATTACACCCAGAGTTGTCACCTACCACCCCACCCTGGAACTCATACAGGGTATTATCAAATAATTACAACCCATTCTTGATCCTGAAAGAAATCTTTCCCAAACTCCCTCTTATGGCCTTCAAACAATCCCTTTTCTCCCCCCGCTCTCCCGCCACCTCACCAAGTTCTTCAGAAGCAAGGTCCCCACAGACCAGGACACACCAGCTCAAATGAGCAGCAGACCCTGTCAGAACAGATACAAAATCTGCAGATATTTCTCCACTGCTATGATGTTCAATATCCCAACACACTTTTCAAGATGCACACTCAGCATATCTCATCCAGTTCATCCAATACCCCAACTATGCGGGTTAAACTGGACAAGCACTGTGCTCTTGAATAGTCTCACACAGAACGATGAGAGACAAAAGCACCCTATCACCCATGGGCAAGCACTTTTCAGTAAGTGATTGCTGTATATTTGACCTCTCAGTTCTCATCCTCAAAGGCAACCTACACAACACCTTCAAGAGATGAGCTGGGGGACTCTGCTGAACAGACAACCACAGACTTTAAAACTAGTTTTATGGCTCGTTGTTGGATTCAATCCAACACCTTAACCTTAATTCCCAAGAACTCATCTCAACTTTGAATTAGTCACTCAGGTTTCTTTATTGGCATATAGTAAATTTACGATGAGTTGATCAGGCTCAAGTACAAGGGGTGGGTAGAGGGTGTACCACAAGTCCAGAATACATCATCAAACTTACATACAGATTCCCAAAACAGACACTGTGAACCTTCTATTCTACATCATATCATGGGCTCTATGATGGGTTCTCAGAAGTTAGTGAGTCAGTGTCCATACAGATCATGAACGGTTTATGTGCCATCCATCTGCCATCCATCACACATTTATAGCCTTACTGTTACATGTTATTCATTGCCCTACTACTATTCCCTTATCTACTAATTACATATTTACAAGGTTACTGTGAATACTCCTGTGAATTCATGTTTTATTATTTTTTTCGTGTCCTTGGTCAGAATAAATCTACAATTACAACAATTTGTAACTCACCCTACCACCTGTTAACCCTTAATTGCCCATTTTATTTTTAAGTCATCTCCTACACATGGTAACCCCTTATGCTTAACAATGTGTCCCAACTTGAATTTTGCTTAGATGCTATGGTTACCTTCTTCACACCTGAAGAAGAGTTTGTTCCTGTTATCAGCAGAAGTTGGTCCAATAAGGCATATTACCTCACCTACCTTGTGTCTCTCATATCCTGGGACAAAACAAACACACTGCAAGCAAATCCTTGGACATTTTAATTATGCTTTCACAAAAAGTTAAATGTAATATCTATCCTCTAAGACCATGAAACGTATGTGGTCATATAAAGAGGTCCCTACTGAACTAATTCTATAAGCACCCTGCACATGCTTAACATTATGCACATGAGTAGCTCCATTGATTTCAATGGATTGGGGCTTTGGGTCCTTACAGTAACTATGTGTGTTATTCAGTCATTTAAAATGTTTTCATGAAAGACTATCCAGATAAAAAGTTAAAAATGGTTTCCATTTTTCATGCTAAACTAAGCTTTTTGAAGATGGGTTATCTTCAAGTTTTAATGAGGACAAAGGAAAGACATCAAAATCCCCAGAATAGACTACCGCTAGGGGAAACTCAGTAGTCAGTGTGAGATTAATAATTGACAAGGCAATTTGGACAACAACAACAAAGTATTTTTCCCCAGTGTCCAAAAGCGATACAGGTCTAGGTAACTGAGCAGCTTGACCAGATGTCTAAGAACAAATGGTTACAAAACTTCTGGTGCAAAATATTTTTGTCATTTCAGCAGAAAGTGCATCTCTAAACCAAACAGAATAAATCATTTATCTTGGAATATTGTCTAATATATGAAAATATAAATATTTATCACCACATTAATGCAGGAGCTATGAGGTTTCTGGCTTGAAGCCATTGGGAGCTATGCATCTGCATACACAGCGGACAATAAATTAGCATGTGTATGCTAAGCGTTTCCCAGTTCTTCCTCTTTCTTTGTTCTCTATAAGAAACCAATTCCATTTTGAGTTATTGAACCTCCTTTGTACTTTGCTGAGTAATAAAAAGACACTTAGCCAAAACTAAGAATTGACACTGGAAAGCTAGTGTCAATTATTAGACCATTTTAACTGCCCTTGAGATTGCTGGCTTAACACTAATTGATGGCTCAGTAATATGTAACAATTTACTTTGCTTTTTGACTCCTCAAAGCTTTACTTAATGTATTGCAATTACTATGAGAGCTGTCACTTTCAAATGGACCATAAAAGTTAGTTTCAAAAGGCAGGAGTGGAGAATTAGAATGTGTACTGTGGATACTGATTTACTTTGGTAATAATCAACTGTGGTGGTGGTGAACACATGTTGACTTGAGAAGGCAAACTGATGAAAAACCAGTCCAGTACTGGACAAGCCTACCTAATTTTTCAAAAATGTTTCTAGTTTGCTCAGCTGCAGTAGATTCACAAGCCAAGAATTGCCTAGTTAGGATAAATGAGAAAATATAAGTGTTAAAGGGCTTGATTCTCCTACCACATGAATTTTAGACCAGTGGAATTCCACTGACTTCAATAAAGTAACATTGGGGTAGATCAGGAGTAAATGAGCAAAGAATCAGCCCCAAAAGGAAAGAGTGGAGGAATAATAATACACTGAATCAGTCCATGATAAAAAGAGGCAGCCTTAGTACCATACACTGTAAGTTGATTTATTGTTTGAATAGCAGTACAGCCTAAGGGCAGAGGTGTGCCAATAGCTGATTTTCCCAGTGTTTTGGCACACCTCTGTTGACCATTTCAGAAAAAATTAAATTAAAAATTGGTTTGGGTCTACTGAAATGTTTCATTCAGCTCCCCCCCCCCCCCCCAAAAAAAAAAAACGCTTTGTATAGCTTTTAACCATTTAAATAAATAAAAAAAACACAAAAAACAAAGTAAAAGAAAATCTTGAAATGAGTAATTGATTTTTTTTTTTTAACATCAAACTATTGTGGGGTTTCCCCCAGGATTTCTCCCCCCACCTGTCCATCGGTACAATTTGTCAAATTTGACACAAGTTTACAAAATGTGTAAGTCAACCTTTAGAGGCTCTCAGCACTGAAAAGATTATGGTGCCCCCCCCCCATATGCAATTCAAAATAAAAACAATACTATACCATATTCAACAGTATTACTATAACTCAGAAGAATATATCAATAATAAAACAAATTTATTGCAATACATGACAGGATCTGATTTCCTCGTAATATTTCAATCTACATTAGTAGAATGCCCCCCTGGTTTAGGTGAGGATAAGTACGAAAAAGAGAACAGAAAAACGGGGGAAGAGTGTGCAGTGGAGCGTAAGGAAATCTAAAAAAGTTCTGATTTTTCCCATGATGACTACTTTGATGCTTTTGAAATATCAAATATCAATTTTTTTCAAAAAAAAAAAATCTCACTTTGCTCATGCCCTAAGCACATGCTTAGTCTGCCTATTGGGTAATCCAGCCCTGCGCTGGTGGGTGGGAGATGCTGGGAGCAGGGGCAGGGGGGAGCTGATTCGGGGCTGCTGACATATTACTGTGGCTCTTTGCAATGTACATTGGTAAATTCTGGCTCCTTCTCAGGCTCAGTTGGCCACCCCTGGGTTAAACCATGTTAGATCATTAGTGAGATGGTAATTGGCTGTTAGCCTCAGAACTCTCTACAGATGCTTAGAGTCTTCACTTAAGCCTATACAGCTGAAGCGAAGTAATTAGCCAAGTGCAAATGAGAAGAAAAAGCTGGTACAGTCTTCTTTGCTACCTTGGCTAGCAGAGTGACATGGTCCACTCCTTTCAGCATCTAGCTACGAGATTCAGAAGCAGTAACAAAAATACCTGTAAGATCATGCAGCAATCCCTCAGGGAACTGATGGGTAGGATCCCCTGGGGGAATAACATGAAGGGGAAAGGAGTCCAGGAGAGCTGGCTGTATTTCAAGAATCCCTATTGAGGTTACAGGGACAAACCATCCCGATGTGTCGAAAGAATAGTAAATATGGCAGGCAACCAGCTTGGCTTAACGGTGAAATCCTTGAGGATCTTAAACATAAAAAAGAAGCTTACAAGAAGTGGAAGATTGGACAAATGACCAGGGAAGAGTATAAAAATATTGCTTGGGCATGTAGGAATGAAATCAGGAGGTCCAAATCACACCTGGAGCTGCAGCTAGCAAGAGATGTTAAGAGTAACAAGAAGGGTTTCTTCAGGTATGTTGGCAACAAGAAGAAAGCCAAGGAAAGTGTGGGCCCCTTACTGAATGAGGGAGGCAACCTAGTGACAGAGGATGTGGAAAAAGCTAATGTACTCAATGCTTTTTTTGCCTGTGTCTTCACAAACAAGGTCAGCTCCCAGACTGCTGCGCTGGGCATCACAGCATGGGGAGTAGGTGGCCAGCCCTCTGTGGAGAAAGAGGTGGTTAGGGACTATTTAGAAAAGTTGGACGTGCACAAGTCCATGGGGCCGGACGCGTTGCATCTGAGAGTGCTAAAGGAATTGGCGGCTGTGATTGTAGAGCTGTTGGCCATTATCTTTGAAAACTCGTGGCGAACGGCGGAAGTCCCGGATGACTGGAAAAAGGCTAATGTAGCCTCCGTGGATGCACTGAATCTGTACTTCCCCGACGGTCCGCTTGGTGTCCGAGAAGAGCGCCTGGCGGACAAGGGTCTGCCCACAGCCCGAATCGACTAGACCCACCACGAGGACCCCGGCGACTTCCATGGGAGCTGTCAGTTTGGCTACGGAGGGCAGACAAGCCCGTCGCTCCCCGGCGCACACCAGGCCAAAGTTGCAGTCCATTGCAGGACAGCCCCATTGCAGATGCCCATACTCGCCACATCGGAAACAAGGTCCTACCTCTGGGTGCGCCGGCCGCGTGGGGGCACCAGTGGGGCAGCAGAGTGGGCCGGGGCCTAGTGGTCGGGTTAAGCGTCCAGGGCCGGAGAGTGGTGTTGACTCGGGCCGTCGGGAAAACTCGGTCCTGCCGCCTTCTGGTCGTCGGGTACGGTGGGGTGTGTTGGTTTGGGAGGTGGGCCCCCTCCGTTCAAGTTTCTGTGCTTTGGGTCCAGGGTTTTGGGGCCGGGCGGCCGGTCCTATCAGGGCCTCAGCCTCGAGAAAGTCCTCCATAAGCGCGACGGCCGAGCTCAGACTTTGTGGCCGGTGCCATAACACCCAAGCCCTCCCCTGGGGTGGGAGGATGTGCACGAATTGTTCGAGGATGACCTGTTCCGTCACCTCATGTTCGACGCTCGGGTTGGAGTCATCGGGTACCCGCGTCCTTCAGTTCCTGGGCCACCGCCCGGGGTCTGGCGCCTGGTGGGTAGACCTTTTCCCGAAACCGGCGCCGAAAGGTTTCCAGGGTAATGTCGAAGGCATCCAAGATAGCCGCTTTCACTCGAGCATAAATGCAGGCCTCATCATCTGGGATCCCACGGTAAGCCTTCTGGGCTAGCCCCGTCAGATATGGGGTGAGGAGTGTCGCCCATTGGTCAGGCGCCCAACCAGCCACTGAGGCAAGCCGCTCGAAGGTCACTAGATAGGCTTCCGGGTCATCCTCCGGCCCCATCTTGGCCAGACGGATCGGTGGGGCGGGAAGGGTCGGGGTGGCTGCCCGCTCCGGTTGAGCACCACCATGACCTGACCACAGGGTTGCAAGCTGCTGGAAGCACTGGGTTTGCTGTTCCTGGTGCTGGGCCCCCAGGGTTTAAAGCAACTGCTGCTGGTGGGCGCCCAGCTGCTGCACGAGTTGGTGCTGCTGCTGTTGCTGGCTCTCAGCCAGGAACTTGATAAGCCTTTCCATCTCCATCTTTCCAGTAGGGGAGCTTCACAGGCGCCCTTGCACTAACCCCTTTTGGCCGGGGTTGGGATCTCCTGCCCGCATTCTCCACCACTTGTGACAGGTGTCAGTTGGTCCTCCGAGCCCCTAGGGGCGATGGAGAGCTATGGTCTCCGTGGCAGGCCTCAGCCACACCTTCCGGGCGTTGGGAAATTAGCGGGGAAGGTGTGCCGGCCGGAGTCAGTAGCGCGCCCCTCCGGCAGGGGAGCGCCGGCACGAGTCAGTAGCGCGCCCCTCCGGCAGGGGAGCGCCGGCACGAGTCAGTAGCGCGCCCCTCCGGCAGGGGAGCGCCGGCACGAGTCAGTAGCGCGCCCCTCCGGCAGGGGAGCGCCAGGGTAGAGGAACGCAGGCCCACCCAACTCCACTGCGTTCCAGCCCAGGGCCCTGACAGTGGCGGGAGGTGAAAGTCCGGCCGCTGGGTCAGCAGGGCTGTCCGCGCCCGCTGACCAAACACACCCACCCCATGGTGTAGTTCGGCCCCTGGGCTACTTCCTACCCGGTCTCTCAGGCGGGTCGCTCCGGACTCTCCATCTCCTCCGGGTATTCCGCTGTGGGCCACTCCCGCTCCCCCTCGGTATCGGACTCACGCTGGCCCGGGCTGCAGTCAGGCCCCTCCAGGTCCTCTGGGTATTCAGCGGCTGGCAGCCCTGGTTGCCACAGGCCTTCCTCCCTGTCAGGCTCCTCCTTGCCCAGGGCTTCGCCTGGGTCAGCAGCAGGATCGTGAGGGAGCAGCCAGCAGCCTGTGTCTGTCTCCCTCCCTGGTGCTCTCTTCACTGGGCAGAGGGCCCCACCCTTTGTACTTCCTGTCCCACACTTCCCCTTCCGGAGATTGGCGGAAGCTTGGCCTGGCCCCACCCACTCAGGCTGCAAGGGTGGCTCTTTACCCTCTGGTTCGGAGGGGAGCCACCCTGGCTCCCTACACTAATCTAATCGCCTTCTATGATGAGATTACTGGTTCTGTGGATGAAGGGAAAGCAGTGGATGTATTGTTTCTTGACTTTAGCAAAGCTTTTGACACGGTCTCCCACAGTATTCTTGTCAGCAAGTTAAAGAAGTATGGGCTGGATGAATGCACTATAAGGTGGGTAGAAAGTTGGCTAGATTGTCGGGCTCAACGGTAGTGATCAATGGCTCCATGTCCAGTTGGCAGCCGGTATCAAGAGGAGTGCCCCAGGGGTCGGTCCTGGGGCTGGTTTTGTTCAATATCTTCATAAATGATCTGGAGGATGGTGTGGATTGCACTCTCAGCAAATTTGCGGATGATACTAAACTGGGAGGAGTGGTAGATACGCTGGAGGGCAGGGATAGGATACAGAGGGACCTAGACAAATTGGAGGATTGGGCCAAAAGAAATCTGATGAGGTTCAACAAGGATAAGTGCAGGGTCCTGCACTTAGGACGGAAGAACCCAATGCACCGCTACAGACTAGGGACCGAATGGCTAGGCAGCAGTTCTGCGGAAAAGGACCTAGGGGTGACAGTGGACGAGAAGCTGAATATGAGTCAACAGTGTGCCCTTGTTGCCAAGAAGGCCAATGGCATTTTGGGACGTATAAGTAGGGGCATAGCCAGCAGATCGAGGGACGTGATCGTTCCCCTCTATTCGACATTGGTGAGGCCTCATCTGGAGTACTATGTCCAGTTTTGGGCCCCGCACTACAAGAAGGATGTGGAAAAATTGGAGAGAGTCCAGCGAAGGGCAACAAAAATGATTAGGGGTCTGGAACACATGACTTATGAGGAGAGGCTGAGGGAACTGGGATTGTTTAGTCTGCAGAAGAGAAGAATGAGGGGGGATTTGATAGCTGCTTTCAACTACCTGAGAGGTGGTTCCAAAGAGGATGGTTCTAGACTATTCTCAGTGGTAGAAGGGGACAGGACAAGGAGTAATGGTCTCAAATTGCAGTGGGGGAGGTTTAGATTGGATATTAGGAAAAACTTTTTCACTGAGAGGGTGGTGAAACACTGGAATGCGTTACCTAGGGAGGTGGTAGAATCTCCTTCCTTAGAAGTTTTTAAGGTCAGGCTTGACAAAGCCCTGGCTGGGATGATTTAATTGGGGATTGGTCCTGCTTTGAGCAGGGGGTTGGACTAGATGACCTCCTGAGGTCCCTTCCAACTCTGATATTCTATGATTCTATGAAAATAGCTACAACATTGCAATAAATGTTAAATTTAGGGGCAATTTACTGCTTGTGCATATAGAAAAATTTCACGTAAGAGCATTCGGCAATCGGGCCTCAGTATGCCGAAAGCACTCATATGGAGACTGGTTTATCTGTGTGCTTAGTCCTCAGAGGATGTGCCTACACTACAATAAAACACCCACAGCTCACCTGTGTCAACTGACTCAGGTTCACAGGGCTTGGGCATCAGGGTTAAAAAAATTGCAGTGTAGAAATTGCGGCTCGGGCTGAAGAGCAGGCTCTGGGGATCCCAAAGCTCAGGCTCCTGTAGGATTCATACAAGGTTCATGCGCTTGGCAACATTCAGGGCACACCTGGAGTGTTGTGCAGGAGCTGCGCACACACAGCTCCTCTCAAGGGCATGAACCTTGGAATCTCGCCCAGATGACATGAACCGTGGGAAGCCTCCCAGGACTGGGCTCAAGGCCCGAGAGCAAGGAATGCGGTAGATAGAAATTGGTAAATAAGAATGTTAAACAAAGCCAGTGTATTCCTTTTATCTGTTGGAGAATGTAATGCGCGCGGGGAGAGAAAAGAATAAAGGAGAGTGTGGAAAGCTGACAGGCAGAAGCCCATTAGCAGACCAGCCGCTTGCTTGCTAAAAGCTGTGTCCCGTCTCGTCATTGAACCGCCACAGGCTCCAGCCTGAGTGTCTACACTGCAATTTTATAGCCCCACAGCCCAAGCCCTGTGAATCAGAGTCAGCTGACACAGGCCAGTCGTGGATGTTTTATTGCATTGTAGATATATCCATTAACACAATACATCCTGGGGCTTGCCAGGCAGGTGTGAGACGGGGCGGGGGATGGGGGGGAAAGAGGGGAGTGGAAGGTGAGGGTATTTACTACACCCATTTAAAGGGGAGAGAGCCCTAGCCCTCATGGTGGATTCAGGAGGGGCTTACTCTGCCCCACTTCTGCCAAGAGGCTTCTGTGGGGAGCATCAGGGGCTCGCCTTCCTCAAGTACTAGGACTGCAATTGTAATCAGCCCCCATTTTTAAAAAAAGTCCTTATTTCTTACACCCCTGCCGGGCTATTTAAGGGCAGGACACAGTCCAGCCCTGTATATGTAACTACACATGCACATTGAAAACTCTCACGTATGCTAACCACATTCAGAGCTCTCTCAATTACAGCCTATAACTGGATGGCTTAAATGTATCCCAACTAAAGTTATGAGCATAGGGAAAAAAGACAGTTTTCTCTACTCAACTGCCACAGCAGGAGAGAAGGGGCTATGAGAAAAAGAATGGCTTCCTCTGATTGACTAGGAATCAAAGTCACTCTCCTGAATGGAGACTCACTATATTGGACCTGGGCAATTCCCCACCCCCCAGCAATTCTGCTAATACTTGTTAAATTGTTTCAGCGCTGTGATAACATTACTCGGTAATAATTTAAAATAAAGAACAGCCTTGTACAGCAAGGGCCTGACTGCAGGCATTTGAACTGCAACTCCAGGGCAGCTGCCAACTCATTTGTCAACTTGGTTTGCAGCTCTGTGGGTGTGAGGTTTTGGATCTGATCCTAAATATGCTGAAGCAGAAGTTTTGCCATTGCCTTCAATGGGAACAGGATCAGACCCTACATGAATTCTGGTTTTTAAAAAGCTATTAGCATTTTAGGGACAGGAGTATGTGTGCAGAATCAGTCAGCCCTCTTTTCACTTGTGAAAAGTCAGGTTTCCATCTGTGGACAGAGTGCTTCCTTCTTTTTTGCTGCCTGTTACTGCTCTTTTACTACTTTTATATAAATAATAAGCATGATACTACCATGAGTGGGATCATATTCAATTTGCTTTTTGATTGCCAGGGGTCAAATTCCTAAAAGTCCTCTCCTTCAATATGCTGCCACCACCACACCAGCAAAAAGCCTCAAAACAAATTTTAAAGGCAGCTTTGTGTGTTTTTCCAATAGCTTACTGCAAAAATTTGGCAAACTGTCAGCAAAAAGTAGCATATTTCTAAACATTGAGAAAACTGAGCAATATTTTGTAGTTAAAACCAGTGTCCAAATGTTTTTTGCTAATTCTCTGAAATGTTTATGAAGTGAAAGCTAGAACATTTCCCTCCAGCCCTGGCATGTATCTGATGTTGAAGGAAAGCTGTACTTCAAGGTAAAACAAAACAAAACAAACAAACAAAAAACCACTCTACTGTCTCCCCAGTGCTTCTCACTACAAAATGACTGCTACTCTCATATTTCCTTTTTTGATCTTTGTCAGACATTTTAATATTTGAAAATTGTAGACAGATGGTATTTCAGTTTTATTGCCTCCCTCCCCTGAGGAATGCAACAAAGGAAAGAATTACAAGTGTAGAGATTGAAACAACTTCACACCCACCTAGTTCTTGTTACAAAAACAAAGTATTTTTTCTCTTTTTTAAGTAAAGCGGAGTCTCTTAAGTTGTGTCTAACAGGAACCCTGCTTCATTTGTTCCAGCTCTTTCCACAGACCAGTTTACTGCCTGTCTGTCCCTGCATACTGCCCTAGGCCAGGTCTACACTAGAAGCTTTTTGTTGACATTGTAATGTTGGCTAAGGATGCAGTTTTGTGATGACATGTTAATGCCAGCAAAAGCTAAAAAAAGTGCTTTGAGTTTTCCTGGTACAGTTCATATTGATTCCTCAAATGAAATAAGCTACCAGTACAATAGGAGAGGTTGCAGCTATACCAGCAAATCTTTTTCTAGTGTAGGCTAGCCTAAAGTAATAGCAACAAAATATCAATGCTGTTGACATTGCCATAAACATCAGAGACAATTATGTTGACTTTTCAGAAATAGCCACAAAATTGAAATAGCCATAAAATTGAAATAGAACCACACGCTCTGGAGAAGAATCTTCGGAGCAATTCTCAAATACACTCTCCCTACAAGTGCTGTAAAGTTTACCTAATGAAGGAAACAAGATACATTTGTGGTGCTCAAGGCTACATTATACGAAGGATCTGAGCAGATAGCTGTGAAGGAGCTATGAAATCCTGAAAGCCTAATTTTTTGGACATCTTATCATAGACTGAATCCTCCACTTGTACAGTCTTAATCAGAAGGTGCTTCATATAGTCCCTCAGACTCAAGCAGCCTGCTTTTATGGTGTATTCATCATAAGTCATAGTACATAACACATGTGATACCTGGCTTGGCGACTAACTTCCAGCAATGTGGTGTTCAGTGATCACTCAGTCCAGGGATGGTCAACCTGAGCCTGAAAAGGAGCCAGAATTTACCAGAGAACCACAGTAATATGTCAGCAGCCCCCCAGTCAGCTCCCTCCCACCCCCGGCTCCCAGCGCTTCCCACCCACCGGCAGTTCCGCCAATCAGCGCCTTCCGCTCCCTCCCTCCCGATTAGCTGTTTCGTGGCATGCAGGAGGCTCTGGGAAAGAGCGGGGAGGAGCGAGGGCACTGCAGGATCAGGGGAGGGGGAGGGAAGGGGTGGAGTGGGGGCAGGGCCTGTGGCAGAGCCAGGGGTTGAGCTATGAGCACCCCCCAGCACATTGGAAAGTTGGCGCCTGTAGCTCCAGCCCCAGAGTTGGTGCCTATACAAGGAGCCGCACATTAACTTCTGCAGAGCCGCATGTGGCTCCGGAGCCACAGGTTGGCCACCCCTGACTCAGTCAGTGAGTAAGGTGCTTGCTAGGTATCTGCTTTATTTTGTGTCCCATTCCCATGGGCTCAGCCATCACAACAAGAGCTTCACAGTGCTCACCCAGAAGTCACTCCCTCAATGGCACAGACCAAATACCACATCTATCTCTACCTACTTATGTGAGTCACTAGGTTACTGATTTGCTGCAGCTGGCTAACTGATCGAATTAGAGAGTTAATGATTGCTTGGATTTTTATTTTAAAAAAATGAATCAGTAGATCTGCTTTCAATAACAGTGATGTTAATTACAGTGTTTCAGACACATTCACACGTGTTGCATTATCTAGTCCAGTGGTTTCCAAACTTGTTCCGCTGCGTGTGCAGGGAAAGCCCCTGGTGGGCCAGGCCGGTTTGTTTACCTGCCGCGTCCGCAGGTTCGGCCGATCGCAGCTCCCAGTGGCCGCAGTTCGCTGCTCCAGGCCAGTGAGAGCTGCTGGAAGCGTCAGCCAGTACGTCCCTTGGCCCGTGCCACTTCCAGCAGCCCCCATTGGCCTGGAGCAGCGAACTGCGGCCACTGGGAGCTGCGATCGGCCGAACCAGTGGACGCGGCAGGTAAACAAACCGGCCCGGCCCATCAGGGGCTTTCCCTGCACAAGCAGCGGAACAAGTTTGGGAACCACTGAACTACACCATCAAAAGTAGGAACTAGCTCAGTCTTAGACTGGCCTATAGGGGAGCTGCACAAGAGCCCCACTGTAGCAAAGCTGCTATCCCAACATGCCCCATCCTGCTGATTGCAGCAAACTTTGCCTCAATTCCCCCACTGTCCTTCAGCCTATCCAGCCATAGACGTGTCCTGGCCCTCCAGCTAGACCACTTTACAGAATTCTATCCCTTCCCGGGTTACAGAGTCCTTTACTAAAGGTCTAAAGTAACATATACCAACCCCCCAATAAAAAAACATCAAACATTCAGCCCAGGTGAGCTCAGCAGGCAGCCACATCATTGCAGGCACACCTCTGCGGCTGCAGACTGCCCTCAGTCCACCTCATCATCCAGCAGCTGGCACTCTCCTCTTCTCACTCAAGGGTTCAGACAGGCTCCAGCTTTTCACAGTCCGCAACTCACTCAATCAGGCTTTATTCTCTTTTCCCTCGCTTTCTCAACTGTCTTTATAGGCCACATCCCAGAAACCACACACCTCCACCCTCTCTTCTCTAGATCACCCCTTCAAACTCCACTCACCCAGCCCTATTTGGGTACAAGTCCTGCTCTCTCCCAGCTGGGCTTTATTTCTAATTAGTCTTGGCTCACCCTCCAGATGTAAGCAGGCATGTTTATTGGACTTTCAGGCACATATTAACCCTTTCACAGCACAAAGCCACAGATAAATGGATCTAAGTCCTGGCTGGCAGGAGCCTCAGTCTCAATAGAATTTAGATGCACTGATTCACGTGCAGAGCTGCACTGTTGCTGAAGTATGAGGCCAAGAGTTTGAAGATCCAGTAATTTGGGTGGAAGTGGGAGCTGGCTCTGGCTACCTTCTGTTGCCTCTTGTGTTTGAAGTTAGTGGAACTGCTGTGTTGTGAGTTATGGAGCATGATTGAAGGATTCCCATAATGTCACAATAAAATCAGGAGCTAGACTCCCAGACATGAAGCAAAAGTGGTGCTTACAACTTCTTATATGTGGGGAGAAAATCCCCCCACAGGCCTACCAGAGAAGGGAGTACTCTCACTTTGAGCCACCACTGCTCAAATGACTCACTGAAGACCCTCTTTTCTCCTTTCCCTACAGTCCTTTGTCATACCAGGGCAATGCTTCTCCATTAATAAACTCCCAGCCTCTGTGGCATCCACAATACCCACCCATCATGCTCTGTTTTCCGAAGTTCTTAACCCTCCTAATGTTCTGGGGTCTATCTGACCCCATGTGTACAAAAATCTAAACAAAATATTTTGTGCCAAACCTGTGCCTCTTCATACATTAAGTATTCTCCCACTGGGATGAGGTCAGTCTTTCTGCACTGGTTTCATCACACTATCTGTTGCACTTTTGTATAGCAAAACAAGTCAGTAAAATGTAAAGGGTTCAGTTAGATCCCAAATTAATTATGAAAGTATTCTAGCATCAGACTGTTTATATTTTGAGGCAGCAGTTATGATAATATTATCATAAGATTATATTAATCTTTCAGCATTGTGCTTATCATCATAGTTTCAGTAGTCTTTATCAAAAAGAATGCTTCAAAGGGACCTTTTCGGTCTCGAAGACCCCAGATAACATTTGCCTCATATATCATCACAATTGTACAGCAAATTGAGTTTCTTTGAAGACAACACCATCAAGTTGATTTTCTGGGAAGCCTACACTTGCTAGGAAGAGTTTTCCGGTGAAGCCACAATTGTCAGATACATTTTCTAGCTAGACAACACTTGACGGATGCTGTTGCTGGGGAAAAGACTTGCTGACAGACTGGTCAACTTAGGTATGACCCATAACAACTTAACAAGAGGCACTGAAATGTAATCAAGACAATGTATGTGAATTTCAAGGAGATTTCCTAGACCAGCAATCATTAACCTATTTATTTGTAGCAATAGAAATCAAGGGTAGGTGCTAAGTGTATTTGTATGTGTTTACCTGTATCTTGTTAGAAGTTTAACTATGTGTGATCTAATTACCTTGTAGATACTAATCCTATTCCTGTCTCATAATGCTTCATTACAGTATTCTATTGATTCAGAGATCAAAAGGGGATATTATCCTTTAGATGGGACTTGTGATCTAATAATATTATCCCAATCTCTCCTCGAATCTTGTAATTCCACATAGTAAACTACCGATTATCTGTCTTGATAGTTTGAATGGCTATTGCTTAATGTGTTGTCTGAAAAAGGACCCACTGAATAAAGATCACAAACTGTCTACTCTCTTTCATCAAAGGCCATGTGGAGGAGTTACCTGTCAGTGCCCAGCTTGCTTCAACTATAAAGGAAGCTTCCAGTCTTATCCTTTTCATCTCAGGTCCATTTAAACTTTGAAAAGGAAGGTCTAAACTACATGACTGCAGTTTCCAGGTTTACTCTGGATTTACCCTGGAATTCTCATGGAAAAATTTGAACAAACTGTACACCTGGACTGCCTATTGTAACTTTTAAAATGATTCAAGAAAGACTTTTACAAATCAGCAGCCTCACCGTCTCTGCTATGAAACTGACCTAAGGACTTTCCCCATTACTCTAGGTATAGTGATCTCTTAACCACTGCAACTCTCTTCCTTCTTTTTCCTTTTATTATTAAAACCTTTAGGTTTAGTTACTAAAGGATTGGTAGCAGCATGATTATTGGGTAAGATCTGAGATTCCTATTGACTTGGGGATCAGTGTCTGGTCCTTTGGGACTTGTGTACATTGCATATGGAATCAGGTTTTCAATAACTTCTCACTATATTAGACTTGGCTGTCTAGGTGGAGGTCAAAGGCTGGGATACTTAAAGGGGACTGTATTTGGCTTCTTGGTAACCAGATGCAGGAAAGAAACATCACAGCCTTGCCTCAGGCTTCTAGGGAAGCAGTGTCTAGTGTGCTGGGGACTGATCCAGAGTCCTATGAAAGGGGGAAGATACTACATCTGTTCCAGAGGACACGACTGGAAAACACCAACAATGTACAAAATGTAAAAGCTTTGTATGTTCAGAACACGTCACCTATTTTCTCCATTCTTTCACAGGCACTTTGTGCCTTTTATATTGTTGCTGTTACCATCTATTTTCATTGTTTAAACATGGAGTCAGTGAGATCCCAACATGCATGATCCCAAAAAAGCATGATTTTGTATTAAACACAAGTTTAAAAAATGGAGTGAATTTCCTTTATTAAAATGCAATTTAATTAGTCATTTAGGTTTGGGCTGATCATGTAATGAAATCTGTGTAGCTTTTTTAAAAAATGGTGTTTGAACATGGGGTATGTTAGACCCAACAAAATACTGTGTAACGCTCTTCTGAATCTAGGAAAGTTTTAACATGCTCATAGTTCTATAATTAACAGGTTACAATAGTCAGTTTTAAACAATCCCCTATGGGGTGTGTGATCCCTCCCCCTCAAATTTTGACATACTAGTGGTCTCCAAGACAAATAGTTGTGTAATTTTTGGTCCAATATCAGGAGTTAAGCCTCTAAGAGGGCAAATAAACATGACCTTCTATCCATTTTACTCTAATAAATAATCATAAAAAACTGCCAAATAATCCCAATAAACAATCAACAGTTAACGGATTCCTGATAAATATTCAGCACATGCCACTACCTATCTGGGTATTCATATGGCCCCACCACTCTCTGAGCACTTCCCAAATATTTAGAAATAGAAATCTCCCCTTTTCCCAGCCTATTGGTGAGCTAGCTTGATTAGTTTATTGTGGGAAAAGATAAAAGGATTAAGTGCTTTAGTGTGATGTACTTATTGAAGGAGCAGCAAAGAGTGCTGTGGCACCTTATAGACTAACAGACATATTGGCGCATAAGCTTTTGTGGGTGAATACCCACTTCGTCGGATGCATGTAGTGGAAATTCTTGCTTGCATATTTATACCTGCCTCTGGAAATTTCCACTACATGCATCCAATGAAGTGGGTATTCACCCACAAAAGCTTATGCTCCAATACGTCTGTTAGTCTATAAGGTGCCACAGGACTCTTTGCCGCTTTTACAGATCCAGACTAACATGGCTACCCCTCTGATTATTGAAGGAGAACTCTTAATTTTAAAAATGAGGTTTACATTTAGCACTGTCATTCTCATCTCTTGGCGTGAGTTCCATAGCCTAGGTCTGCTGTTGTTGCCCTCACAGACTGTCACTCCTTCACTCCTCTAAGCAACATCTAGGTTGTTAAAAAACCCAAAAGCAAACAAACAAAAAACCCCACAAAAGCTTATGGAAAACACTGGAAAACACCAACAATGTACAAAATGTAAAAGCTTTGTATGTTCAGAACACGTCACCTATTTTCTCCATTCTTTCACAGGCACTTTGTGCCTTTTGTATTGTTGCTGTTACCATCTATTTTCATTGTTTAAACATGGAGTCAGTGAGATCCCAACATGCATGATCCCAAAAAAGAATGATTTTGTATTAAACACAAGTTTAAAAAATGGAGTGAATTTCCTTTATTAAAATGCAATTTAATTAATCATTTAGGTTTGGGCTGATCATGTAATGAAATCTGATTTGGGTTTCTTTTTAAAAATGGTGGTGTTACTCAGAAATGCAGTCTAGCCTGTATTCTTAAATGCTGTGAGTTTTGCCTTTTGCTGTCAATTATATTAGAGTTAACTACTAATATTTCATTAATATGCACATTCTACACCACTTGCATGAACAAAATCTTCATTAAAAACTATAACAAGCTTCATAGTCAATTATTATTGTTCAACTTTTTCCTTAATTTTCAATGCATAATCAGTCTTTACGAGTAACTAATAACATGAAGGTGAAAAGAACAATGTTTGAGTTTTAATAGATAGTTTTGGATCAAATAATTCTTTCTGGAAACCAGTTGAATCTTAAACTAATTAATTCCTTAGTTATTAAATGTCAGTGAACAGTCAGTTAGGCCCCACTCCAGCAAACACTTATATATGTATTTGACTTCATTCCTGTGAAGAGTCACATAGAAGTCAATCTGCATCGATGTATGCCAGGGCCTTTTCTGTTATCTAATTTCTGGTAAGAAATGAAGGAAAATGACTAATCATGTTTGTTTTTGAACTACACTATGAAGGTGAGGTAGAAAAAAAATCGAAATACTCCTTTTCCATCAAAGACTTATGCTTCTCCATATATGCCTCTCACAACCAAGAGCAACTAGGGGGCCGGGTAGGGGAGGGGCAAGGGGATGAATCAGCCACCAGAGGAAGTTACAGAGCAGTGTTATGGTTGCCAGCTGGAATGGACTCCTATGAACCATTCCACCAGTGGGGGTGACTGGTACACAACCTATCTAGCACAGCTCTCTCCCAACACCAGAACACCTCTTCTGTTCCCAGTGAGAATGTTTTAAGCTAGCCTCATGTTTCAGTTATCATCATCATATCTCATTAAGGGAACTTTAAGATCATTTTGCACCGGTGCAATGGCACAAAACAATCTTAGAGGCAAATGAGGATCTGGCTCTATATATTATATTTGAAATGTATTTAGAAAGATTTTAAAAACATTTCCCCCCATTTTTCTGTCTTTTCATCAGCATATGATGATACAGTCTCTATAGTCTGCCTGAGCAATGTGAGAGACATTGGATAGGTTTCTCAGAGATACTGAGCATTCAAGGCCCTTGAGAAATCAATCCTAAGGTGTCTCAGGTGTACAGCCAAAAAATGAAGCATTCAAAATCATAGGCTACTTTGAAATTTTTTGGCTTTAACTTCTGTCTTAGTTTCTCCTGGAAACCAGAGATAACAATACTTCTCTACCTCACAGGGATATTGTCTTGCTTTATGTATCAGTGTGCATGGAGCACTGAAAAAAACCCTACAGTGATGAGCACCAGAGAAATACCTGTCAATAAAATAAGATTAAATTCAAACCCAGAAAAAGATAAGATACTGAAGAACTTCACAAATAACAAAGATCAGAGAGATCTTGTCTTAGTCTAATAACAGTAAGAGGCTTCCACAGAGAACGTATAAACAAAATAAAAGCAACTTTCAAACCCCATACCAGATTCATTTGAGCTCTTCACAGATTCCAAAATAAAATTTAAAATATTATGCAGTTACCTCAAGCAAATTACATACCCATGCAATTAAAACAGAAAAAAAAAAATCACATTACTAAAGCGATCAAATCACTGGCTGTCATTAACTCAAAGTATCACTTTGAATAGGGGAGCTCAAATGAGTAAGACTTTTTGTTGCTTTGCTGTACCCTCAAGCAACAGAAGGATTTGCAGTGTGTTTGTTTAATGCATTTGAAAACTGAATTGTTCCAGTTTCCCGTCATTTTAAATGTACTGAAGCATTCAACAAAGACCAAGTTCAAATAGTTACCAGTGACAGTATTGTTCACAAAAGCCAAAAACCCACCATTAAATATCACCATGGAAATAAGACCACTCATCAAATGAACCAAAAGGAGAGTTGACCTCATCACAACTAATTCATCATAACTATTGGAGAGAGACAGTACAAGATAATGTGGCCCTCAAAAATCAGAATTACAAATCAATAGAACTCTAAAAACTAAGAAAACAGAGAAATGCAAAAACACCACTTGGGTCATGAAAGAAAGCAATCCAAACTCCTTTAAAAGTGTGCTGTACACAAATAGTACATATTCAATAAACTGATACTGTCCATAACACAGAGTGCAATTCAGAAAATAGTGCCTATATTAAGGCTATGACACTATCTCTAAAATGGTTTCACCACTAAAGAAATATTCAGCAAGTTAAGAATGCCAATAGGCCGGCTCTAAAAATGCCATAATTGAGGCAATATTGACGCTCGCTACTAAAATAATGATAACTATTAACTGTGGGCCTTTAACCTGCATGATGCTACTGTCTATGCAGAACAGTCCCCAGTCTTGCAAGATATATATTCACAAAGTGACAACTGTGAAAGTACAAGAACTTATATTCGTAGAACTCAGTGTTGGCATGTTCCTTGTTCTGAAAGTTTGCACCATTCACAGGATCAGCAAAAAACAACAAACAAAACAAACTACTGCAGTTTCTGGCCCATTTTAGTATATTTAAAAAGAATGAAAGAAGAAAGAAAACTGGAAATCTGTTTTCATCCTGTTTTTGAAATATGTCTTAATTAAGTTACAAAAAACCAACATGGAAAGCATAGTGAGGAGCTCAGTGACAATTGTTGAAATAGGAGAGATGGAAAAATGACTGGATAGCACCTGCATGTGAAATACAGTATAATTTTGAATTCCAATTTGATATAGGGCAGAAGTGCCTTTATGTCATTAGTTATTAAAAAGGAGATTACACAGACAGATACATGCTGCAGCTTTGGCAACAGTTCGGTCTTTTCAGATAAATGTAACACGAGTTTGCTGTTGGACTATAATTATCAGTGCAAATAGCAGTATGAGAAAGATGGGACCTAACCCTGGCAAAGCAATAATACTAGAAGCCGGGGGAATGTAGACCTCTGCCAGAAATACAGAGCAGGTCTACACTAAAAGCACAGCAGCAGCTCAGCTCCACCAGTGCAGCTGCGCCATTGTAGCACATTTGGTAAAGATGCTCTATGCCAACAGGAGAGCTCTTTCCCATTGGCATAATTACTCCACCACCATGAGAGGCAGAAGCTATGTCGCTGGAAGAGCATCTCACACCGACATAGTGCAGGTGTGGACAGCGCTTAGGTTGCTGTAACTTGCATTACTCACAGGGGAGTCTTTTTCACGCCCCTGAACAACATAAGTTTCATCAATGTACATGGTAGTGTAGACCTGCCCACAGACACTAGACCAATGATGCAACAATAGAATCCCAGACATTTCCCAAGGAACTTTTCCTTTATGTATCTAAAGCAACATGAAGCATAGAAGCCTCAAATACTCCATAAATTAAATCTAAAATATTATTCAATGGCCAAAAAACTACATTAATGCAGAGTCAAGATTGCTTGATGGTACCAAAATGCTGAGTCAAGCAAACTGAAACCTCTGAAAACAGGGAGAGGCACACTTAAGATGCCCATACAACCTTGCTGCTGGCTTCTTTCAGCAATGCCCCAATATACCCACATGTCTTTGCTCTGTCAGCCTCATGGTTGCTGAAGTGTATATGCTCTTCATCTCCTTTTATGATGCATTCCCTCTCACCCACAGGATTCCATGTCACACTATTAAAGGACAATGTGTATTGGGGCATTGCTGGAAGAGGGACAGTTGCATGGGCAACCATAAAAATGCATTTCCTGGTTTTCAGAGGTTTCAGTTTTGGTTCAACTCATCATTCTGAAAGGGGATGACATACAACCAAGCAACCTTAACTTTGCGTTAACATTTTTTTAAAAAAAAATTGCCCTTGAATTTCCTAAGTGTTTTTTTTTATTTTTTATTTTTTTTAAACAGAAAAAAAATGTTGTAGGAGTTAGAAGTCATTTAGACATTTGTACATACCATGTCCTGCAATTTGCATACTGAGCCATGCACCATCACCCCCGACCAGCCCTGCTTTCACACACCTCCCCAGCATCATTATTTTCCCCTCGAAAACGTAATCCCTCCCTGCTGCTGCACCCAGGCTCCCCACCACAAGCAGCTAACACAGCTCCCTGGGGCCTTCACTCCCTGTTGTATAAATATTTCTATTATTGCTACTTCTCTGCCTCCTATAACCTGATTCACATTCAGCGCCTGTAGCAAAGGCAACTGTGAACAGTGTTCCTATGCATGTTTCACAATGGCTGCAGGGTGGAGTTTGTGGTGGAGTCAGAGAGAGAAATTGCAGATGGGGTTTCTGTTCCAAAATACTGACAGAAAGATCCTCTGACCTTGTCCGCTAGATGTACACCATCTCAGAGAAACACTGGGGGGGGGGGGGCGGGGGGGTCAGAGCATATATTTGTATGCTTTTGTGAAGGCGTGTTCACCCCCACAACAGCCCTGAAAGGGTTAAGGAAGCTGAGAAAGGGCCAATTAGTGTGATAGGCCACCCCATGAGGGGATTAGGCTGGAGAAGCAACCCCTGATTAGAGGATGAAGCTCAGCTGAGCAGGTGTGGACTGAGGCTCTGTCTACGCTATACCACCCACAGCGGCACAGCTGGGCCACTGTAGCGCATCTGTGGAAGACACTCTAAGCCAATGGGAGAGAGTACTCTGGTTGGCTTAATAATGCCTGCCTCTGCAAGAGGCAGTAGCCGTGTTGGCGGAAGTAGCTCGCCTGCTGATATAGTGCTGTCCACACTGGCTCTTAGGTCGGTATAACTTACTTCACTCAGGAGTGTGGATTATTCACATTCGAGTGACACAAGTTATACTGAAGTAATTTGTAGTGTAGACATAGTGTAAGGTAATATAAAGCCAGGAAGCCACCAGCACAGGTGCCAACTTTTGTTGGTGCCGGTGGGTGCTTGCACCCACCGCCGCTCCAGCCACAGACACGGTGGGATTGCTTGGACAGCAGGCCCAGTGAGACTCAATACCCTGCAAGGGGAAGCCATGTAGTGATTGGAGCGGTGCAGTCATGCAGAGGAAGCTGCAGTTACTGGAATAAGAGAGTGGCCACAGAGTGAAAGGAGAGACCACAATGGGAGGGCCTGAAAGAGAGCTATTCCCCAGCAGGACCAATCAGAGGGGGGGCCAGGAGAGCCATTTGGCCTGGGCCTCAAGCTCAAAGGGGACCTCAAATTTAGACATTTGTTAATATTTTGGCATTTGATAAGTTTTGCAACTTGTTTTTATGTACATCCCTGTCGGACCAGAAAAGCATTTGTTAAATAAGAAAATATTCAAATTATGTCTCACTCTTTTTTTGGTGCCTTATTTTGTTTCCGTGTGTCATCATTTTTTATTTTTATTATGGCTAGGGGCCTCAAAAGCTGGAAGTGGTCCAGGCCTCTCTGGACCTCTCAGAGGTCCACTTCCCCAGAGCAGCCAGGAGGAGGTGCCACCAGCAGTGAGTGAGTACCCCATGACAGCCATATGGCATGCATTTTCCAGTCAGTTATGAACTCTCCACTTCTTCCAACACTTTTTTTAATAGGTGTCATTCAGTGTTTGGGGGGGACTGGCAGAGCTGTGGCGTGAAAGAAGGTTGAGATTCAGAATGGGTGGAGTGCACTGGCAGACCTGGGGCTGCAGGGGGGTTGGCAGTGCAGGGGGTTCAGTGCAGTGTGGTTGGGGTGCACTGGCAGAGCTGTGGGCTTGGGGAGCACTGGCAGAGCCATGGAATGCTCAGGGGCTTGGGTGTACTGGTACAGCTGGGGAGTCCCAGACCTCTCTCACTTGAGCCCAAATCTCTCTTTCCTCCCCTACCATCAATCCCCATTTATCTTCTCTCCATACTCCCACCTCCTTGCTGCGGCCCCAAACACCTCCACTCCCATTCTCCCCCTCCTCCACCCACTAATACTCCTCCTTTCCCAGGAAGCATTCACATGTCTAATTTATTTTCTCCCAAAGTCCTTGATTACATTCTCCCCCAAACCGAAACTGCCACCCAGTGTAGCACTCTCCAGCCACTCAGTCTAAAACTTCTTTTGTCTTAGGTGTGGGCTTGTGATCAATGTATCCTTAGTTATGTAAATAAAAGGGTGAGTTCACAGCCATCAGCAGGGCTGTGATTCACCCTGTCATTAATACCTCTCAGATGAATGGTACAAGGCAGCAGAAGTAAACCATTTTGCGAGGAGGGCTTGTAACCTGGGAACCCTTCCATCACATAACCCTGAATTTGGGTCAGTAATGCTGCCCTGCACCTTCATGAGGCACACCAAACTTCATAGAAATCAGAGTAACCATTTGGATTTTAGGGAATTTGCAAGATCTAAGTTTAAAGCATATAAAATAGGGGGAATGGAAACCCTCGAGCTGGCTTCCTGTATTGGCATATGCATAGGGTCACTGTCTGGCCAGTATTACATGGGCCTGGCCATTTTTTTTTAAACGGATTTGCCAGGTGTCAGAAAATAATTTAATCTTCTGAGGATTTTTTACGTGGGTCTAAAGATTTGCGTTATCATAGCAGTACACTGGGAGATCTACTGTTAAAAGTTTGTGTGTCCCGCTAAAGATGGTGCAGTGTTCCCAGTTCCTCAGTGTAAGTGATAACAGATCAAAACTGTTGAAAATACAACAGCTGTCTGCCCACCAGCATGCAAGGGCACTGGGCGTGTGTGAGAGGGTTTGAGTCACACAAGAGTGAGGAGATGTGCTGTGTTATCAATCTCTCAAGATACTATAAATGACTGTTGAAGGGCTGGGGAGTTGCCGAGTTACCTTGTGGTCAGGGTTGCGGAGGGCTTGCCGTGTGTGTGTGTGTGGTGCCCTTTATTGTGCATTTCAAATGGTGGTTGCCCTACATATATACCATGTAAAAAATTTACATTTTCTTAAATACAGTTCTCAGTTTTTATCCGCCAAAGATTTAGTAGGTGTCACACACAGCCTTGGGTAAAACTTGACAGAATGAGATCATTTCAACCCACATCACATTACTCTGAGCTGTAGCTTGGTGCAAAACACCTAGAAGCTTTGTTTGTAAAAAGGGTTAGTTTTGAAGGGCTTATATCTCAGGCTCACATGACTCCAAATTTGGGTCCCTAACCTCATCCTGCATCCTCCTGAGGCATACTAATTTTCAAAGAAATCTAACTAAGCATGTACATTTTAGAGGACTTAGGCCCCGTCTACACTGGCAAGTTTATGCACAGTAAAGCAGCTTTGAGTGCTGTAACTCCTGAGGTGTACACACTGCCAAGCCACTTAGTACACAGGAACTGCGGAGATGCAGCACTCTAAAAAAAACCCACTGCGACGAGAGGCATAGAGCTTTCTGCACCATGGCTACAGCGCTGCTGTGCCAGTATAGACACCGTGGGGATTACAGCGCTGCGACTGGCCTCCGGGAGGTGTCCCACAATGCCTGTTCCCACCTCTCTGGCCATCCGTTTGAACTCTACTACCCTTCCCACAGGTGACCAACCATCAGTCGCTCCCCATACATTCCTTTGGAAATTTGAAAGTCCCCTTCCTGTTTGCTCAGTGATGTGTGAAGTGGTCTCGGCGCATCCTTCCAGGTGGCCATGCCTGCTCCACGCAGCAGGTGATCTTCCGCTTGGAGCAATGCCGAGCTGCTGGACCTCATCGGTATTTGGGGAGAGGAGGCACTGCAGTCACAGCTGTGCTCCAGCTGTCGGAATTATGATACCTATGGACAGATTTCTAGATGAATGACAGAAAAGAGTCATGACCGGGACACATTGCAGTACAGGGTCAAAGTGAAGGAGTTGCGGAACGCCTACCACCAGGTGTGGGAGGCAAACCGCCGTTCTGGTGCTGCACCCACGAGCTGCTGGTTTTACAAAGAGCTGGACACGATACTCGGTGGTGACCCCACCTCCACTGCAAAGTTTCTTGTGGGTACTTCATTGCCAGTCGAGAGTGGACCGAGCCAGGAGGAGGCAATCTTGGATGAAGAGGGGGAGGGGGAACCAGAGGCAGAGATTGACTCGGAGGCCAGAGGTGCATGCAGTCAGGAGCTCTTTTCTACCCCAGACAATCCTAGCCAGTCACAGGAGTCGGACTTTGGCAAAGCACAAAACAGGAGAGGAGACCCCTGGTAAGTGGATCTGATTTTGGGAATATTGCTGAAGTGAGTTGTTGGGGGCAGGAGGGTTGCAAAAAGCAGGCTTGTCTCCCACCTCATGCCTAGTTTGAGCGTCGGAACAGGCTGTTGATACACTCCCTCACTTCACGTGAATCTCCCTCAGAGATCTCCAGGAAACTCTCGTGGAGGTACTGGACAATCCACTCCCACAGGTTCCTTGGCAGAGCTGCTTTGTTTCTTGCCCCATGAAAGGTAACTTTCCCGCACCACTGTGCCGTCATGGGCGGGGCGGGGGGGGGCGGACGGGTGGGACCACCATAGCTGCATACAGGCTAGTCACATAGGGGCCAGGGCAGAAGCCACAGGCTTGGAGAAGACTCTCCCTTGATTCCCTGCTTACCCTCAGCAGTGAGATATCTTCCATAATGAACAACTCCTGTGGAAAGTGTGGGGACAGGAATGATTATGAGCAGCCCCCCCGCCTAGTGCTGGCTCTCCCCAAGTGCCCAAGAGCCACCTGCCCAGTGTACATCAGGGTCCAGGAACAGTGATTTACCCTGCCCCTGAGGCTACTCACCATTTTGGCGGTCTTGTGGCTTGTGTGTGCTTGGCTGGGGTCTGCCAGTTAGTGTCAGGTGTGTGAGTACAAGCTGTGTTTTAAAGCACTGAAACAGTGTTGTCTGTGTTGCAAACAATACCGCTTCTGTAAAATGTTGCATTTAAACTTCACAGAGATGACCTTGGGAGCACAGCCTCCCTCTTTGTTATCGGCAGCAGAATGGTTGCGAAGAATTAGAAAGCATCCAAGAAGAACTAAGGAGGACTTTATGTATGAGGTTATGATGTACTCCTCCACTGAGAAACAGGAATTGAAGGAGTGTTAGGACAGCGAGAAGAGGGAACGAAAGGAGAATGTGGCACACCAGAAGGAAGCCATGGAGTGGCTCTTAACAGTTATGGAGCACCTAGTGAACACAGTCTAGGCGATACTAGCTCTTTAAACTGAGCAGCTTCACGCCCGCCCTCCCCTGCAGCTGCTATCACAAAATTCTTTCCCATGCGCCCCCCCCCCACACACACACACCGCCAACACACTCTTATCAACCTCCTGGCTCCGCTCTCTATCCGCAGCATTCCACTCCTCCCTCCTCACAGTCCATCAGTGTGGACTCCCAATACCCACTGCTCTCAACACCGATCCATCTGCAGTTTGGCCCTGCTGAAGTACAGCACCCACTGCATTATACTCCAAAGGATCCCTGGACATACACAAATCTGTAGCCTTCCCGGGACCCCTCCTCCTCCTCTTGAGACCTTCCATTCCCCCATTCCTTTCATTCCCTCATCCCCCTCCCTGCTGATGAATTTTTTTGTTTGACTCTCTCCTCTGGTTGTTGCTTTCAAATAAATGCAATTCTTTTATTGAAAGAATCTTTATTCCGTTAAGTGAAAACAAAAAGAGCACTGCAAAGCAACATACAATTATGTTACGGCCCCTCTTGCATCATGTGCACCAATCACCTCTTAGCATTACAAGCACTGCAATCCCGAGCATAGCAACAAATATTAGTGGCTTTCAGCTTCAAATTGCTGCCTCAAAGCATCCCTGATCCTTATGGCACCGCACTGTGCCCCTCTAATAGCCCTGATCTCTGGCTGTTCAAACTCAGCCTCCAGGCGTTTAGCCTCTGCAGTGCAGCCCTGAGTGAAGCTTTCACCCTTCCCTTCACAAATATTATGGAGTGTACAGCATGCGGCTATAAGAACAGGAATATTGTCATTGGCCATGTCCAGCTTCCCATACAAGCATCGCCAGTGGGCTTTTAAATGGCCAAATGCACACTCCACAGTCATTCTGCACTTGCTCAGCCTGTTGTTGAACCACTTCTTGCTGCTGTCAAGTTGCCCTGTGTATGGCTTCATGAGACAGGTGGGGTCTCCCAGGATCACAAAGGGCATTTCGACTTCCCCTACGGTGATCTTCTGGTCTGGGAAGAAAGTCCCTACTTGCAGCTTCTTGAACAGGCCAGTGTTCCGAAAGATGTGTGCGTCATGCACCTTTCCAGATCAGCCTGCGTTAATGTCTGTGAAATGCACATGGTGATCCACAAGCACCTGGAGAATGATTGAGAAATACCCCTTGCGATTAATGTACTTGGTGGCTAGGTGGTCTGGTGCCAGAATTGGAATGTGCGTGCCATCTATCGCCCCTCCGCAGTTAAGGAAGCCCATTTGTACAAAGCCATCCACAATCTCACGCACGTTGCCCATAGTCACGGTCTTTTGGAGCAGGATGCGATTAATGTCCCTGCACGCTTACATCAACACGACTCCAACTGTCGACTTTCCCACTCCAAACTGTTTAGTGACCTATCAGTAGCAGTCTGGAGTAGCCAGCTTCCACAGTGCAATCGCCACGTGTTTCTCCAGCGCCAGGGCAGCTCTCACTCTCATGTCGTTGCACCGCAGGGCTGGTGCAAGTTCATCACACGGTCCCATGAATGTGGCTTTCCTCATGTGAAAATTCTGCAGCCACTGCTCGTCATCCCAGACCTGCATCACAATGTGATCCCACCACGCAGTGCTTGCTTCCCAAGCCCAAAAGCGGGGTTCCATTGTGGTCAGCACCTCTGTGAATGCCACAAGCATTCTCGCGTCATAGCTACTACGTGTGGCTAGATTAATGTCTCACTCCTCTTGCCTTTGTAGTTTAAGGAATAACTCCACTGCCACTTGTGACCTGTTGGTCAGGGCGAGCAGCATTCTTGTCAACAGCTCAGGACCCATTCCTGCAGCCAGAAAGAGGCAGGGCAGGGTGCACAGTACACAAACCATTGTAAGATGGTGCCAAATGAGGACAGAAGCACAGAGATTGATGGGATGCAAAGCAATGCATCACGGGTCATTGGGACAGGACCCAAGATACCCCGCCACCCCTTTCGCCTTCCCACAAGTCTTAGCGGCAAAAGAGAAAGAGGTGCTCTGTGGGATAGCTGCCCAGAGTGCGCCGCTCCAAATAGTGCCGCAAGTGTGAACACGCTATTGCACAGGCAGCTGTCAGTGTGAACACACAACAGCAGTTTTCCTTCGGCGTTCTCTGAGCAGCGCTGTAACTGCCATCGCTGTAACTTTGCCAGTGTAGACGTGCCCTTAGAAAGGTCCACCTTCAACAGATGCCATGATGCAAACTTAATTTTAGTGGCACTCCCACATCACTCTTATTTCAATAAAGTTAAAGCATTTCCCAGGAAATCTTAAGAACTAAGGACACTTGAGACAGGAGGACTAATGGACTAGGGGAGTGCAGGAATCTAAGAGGAATGCACAGATAAGGTGGTCTCCTTTAAACATGATACAAAACCAAAGGTTCCAGTCTTCTCCTGTGGTTCGCCGCTCCAGGCCAATGGGGGCTGTGGGAAGCGACGTGGGCTGAGGGATGTGCTGGCCGCCGCTTCCCGCAGCCCCCATTGGCCTGGAGCAGTGAACCACGGCCAGTGGGAGCTGCGATCGGCAGAACCTGCAGACACGGCAGGTAAACAAACCGGCCTGGCCTGCCAAGGGGCTTACCCTGGTGGGCCGCATGCCAAAGGTTGCCAATCCCGGTAATATACATAACCTTATACGTTGTGTATTACTTATACATACAAAATTATATCATTATAAACTTGTTTATTAAGTCAAAGTTACAATCCAATGTTAACATACTATATCGAATATTGCTTACTCAGGATCAGGTTAATATTCAAGTAACTTGGCTAAAATTCTGGCTTGCTGTCTGAGGTGGTCCACTCCTCTGAGTATACAAGAAAGGGTGGCCAAATGAGAGCCACTCGTTTGGACAAGTTGCAGGGAAAGAGGAATGTGCCTGAATATGTGGTGGCTGAGTTCAGGAATTAAACAGTTTTGGGAGGAAATTACTAGAAAGATTCATTTTATGACAAAATGAAGGCATCTTAGAGATCCACTGACCTGCTTACTGAACGCTCCACTACAGGATCTGCAATTTAAACAATGGCTTTTTTTTTAATTATTGTTAGCAGTTCGACTCTGTATTGTACATTTTTTTATGTGTGACCCCTCCGCCTGTGGAATTATGGTATAGTAAATATAGACTGTCCTTGTAATGGAAAAAACTGTCACACCAAGTATGTGCACAAGAAAACATATTTTTCTATTTAAAGCAATTTAGTACAACCATAAAAAAAATATTGCTCCTCTTTCAGAGAGGATCACAGGACCCATTCTGCAATTCTCATTCAGACAAAACTCTTATTGAAATCAGTGAGACTGATTCTCCGCTGCCTTGACCCTTATGTAAATATTTATACTGGTGCAAAGCAAAGATTTGACTTCAATAGTGTCTTGTACAGGTGCAACACAATAAAGCCTTGCACATGTATTCATAGCAGGACCAAGGCTTGCTTCGATGATGGCAATTCTTGTTTATATGGTGCTTTGCAGATATTAACACTTTTAGTATTCCTATATAGAAGTAAATGCTATCAACCCCATTTTGCATATAGGGAAGTTGAGACAAAGAGATTAAGTGACTTGTTCCAGTCAGCAAAGAGATTCAGTATGACAGCAAGGATTAGAATCTTGGAATAGCTGGCTTCCACTCCCATGCTCTGGCCACTACATCAAACCTTTTTGAGGATGAATTATAATGAACAACCTACATTCTGACCACGCAGAGCAGTAGCATATAAAGTCTTAAAGAATGCACAGAAAGAATAAAACAGTAGCAATGATGAAGAATACACATGGGTAAGAAGGGACAAGGTGCTTTTTAGTCATATCTGCTGAAGAGAGCAGGAATACAATTTCTGCAATAGCAAATATTCAATATGTTTGACTTGAGAGTTGGTTGGAAATAGCATGAATATATTTCTTCTAAGAATCTGTTTCTCGGGATGTGTTTTGCTATCCGTGAAAACAACTTAGTAAGTATGTTTTCTTAGAGTGGAAAGAGCTTTTATGCTTTCTGCTGAGCCAAGTATAAAACAGGCAGTATTCTAAAGTGATGGAGTGTTGATGATGATGATGATCATAAAGATCCTGATATCTAACTGCAGCCTGCAAATAAATATTTAATCATTCAAAGCAATGCCTGTCTTATGAGTTGATTGAAAAGGACAGTTCTATTTACTAGTAATTGAAAACAATTCCTTCATTAACTTTAGTGGAGGGTGCTTAGCACCACCCGGGAAATGCTCAACACTTCCAGCTAAACACTTTTCCTACCTGCTTAGCCACACAAGGCCTCCCTGGTTTATGCTTCTAGTGACAAAGGGGCAAGCAAGGCTTTGCAGAGTTACAGGATGTGGAGGGTGAACCTGTGCAGGCTTATTCTGTTCAGTCTCCCAGTGTAGCTGTGCTCAGGGGGGCAACAGATTCATATTGCACAGATCCTCCAGTGCTCTGTCCAGGAGAGGTGGTATGGGAGGCGCATTGCTTATAAATTTGCTTCTATAGCTTCTGCTGTGTGGCTTCATAGCCTTTGTGGTCCACCTGCATCCCCTGAGGCCAGTGCATGAAAATGTGTCCCTTTGCATACAGAATTCTAGCTTGAGGGTTTGTACTCTTTGGAGCGTGGAAAAGGATTGCAGGTCACAGGTAATATAAAGCAAGGGTTTTACATTGAACAAAATATTTTGAGTGTAATCTTTCATTTTAACTTTTTGTCTGATTATTCTTGGCTAGACAAACAACGAAAGACAATCTTCACACTGCTAACTGCAGCGGCAGTGACAAAGCCTGAAGGTGGATTAGAATTTATTTGTGTAATGCTTGGATACAGTACATTTTTTGTCAAAGTAGTAGTGAATTATTTGGAAAAAAATATTGATGATGATACCTGGCAAATATGTTTGGCTTTTATGTTTAAAACACTTCAAAGTATAAATACCAATGAATAATCCTGTAAAAAAAAAAAGTATTCTCCCATGTTTGATATCCTAAATAATGCACTAGTTTCACTTCATACCATTCTCTGCTAGTTTTTGTATTCATATACAACTGTAATTAATTATATAAATTTTATCTGTAGCACTAGTTGCACGCATAGATTTTAAGGACACGGCAATTGTCAGAAACCTTCCATGAATGAGAATTAGAGTTCAAATGTGCATTATGGTTGGTGTACCTATCAGCATTCATATAAAAGTGACATACTTGTATGGAAATGACATTTGAAAGTAAATTTTTATTGGTGGGAACACAAAGGACAATCTGAGAGTAAAAATTCTATATTTTTATTTCAGGAAAAATTTAGCGACTATCCTTTTGAAGACATGTCTAACAGGCATGATTGCAACTTTTTTCCCCCCAAGCCAGCTAGTGGAGAGAAACATGCAAGTCAGTTTGTGGAATCAAAGCAGAATTGATGAGGATCCTAGGAGGCGGGGAGGGGGGGGGGACGACAAAAAAAAAACCCAGAATTTTAAATGTACCAGTTCTGCTAAAGTTTTTGCTGTATACAAATTGAGTAAATTACCAAAAACCTATGGGCTTTGAAGATATTGCTTCTAAAACATTTCATGGTGAAATTTGAACAAATCACAGTATGCATATACTTGTGAATGTCTTGCTTTTTGTTTGCAGATATCTTATAAGAAAAAGTGTACAGTCCTCTCAAATTTCCTGCTGGTTAGGCTAAACAGGTGGCTCACTGTGAGAGTTTTCAATAGTGGACTAGACCTGTACAAATTGAAGTCAAAATTGGTTCTCTTACCCCAATCCCAATATCTTCCTCAAACATGCAGTTCTTTAAAATATTCATGAAAGCAAAAAATCTTAAATTAAACTTGCATGGATGTCTCAAAATCTGAGGGGGCTTTTCACAGTGCTTTTGTGTGTCTTGAGCTGGGTTGATCACATATATGTTTCTTTTTCTGGTCCCCTGACTGGATGAACTTATCCCATAAACTCAGGTGCATCCATTTTCTGAAGTTGTATTGGAGGGAGAGGCTGCATGTTGTCTTTTCTCTTGGAGAATTTTAAAAAAAAAAAGTTAGAAAATAAAAATCTATCCCTTACCTACCCAATTTTGGATCTGTTTAAATCTCACAGGCAGTGGCCTGGTACATTTTTCATTGTTCTAGTACTCCCTCTTAGGGAGTTGTTAGGGAGAAATTGTCCTATTCGGCTTTTCTCCTCACATTATAATTTATCAAAGTTTTAAAAATAAATCAGAGGTTGCTTCTGTCTATACTTCAAGTGATACCCTGGGCCATTTCAGAACTACACTCCGTGCAGCAAACAAGGATGCAAAGGTGGCTTTAACTTAGACCATTAGACCTCCCAAAATCCTGAACTATCCTGGTGCCTGCCTGGTTCTGAGTACATGTTAGAGGCTCCAGGTTCCCAAAAAGTCAATCCAGCAGCCAAGGATTAGAAGAGCCTTGGGAATGCCCCCTGTTCCAGGAGCTGGGGACAGGGACGGCAGGTTTGTATAATTTTTGGGGGAGTCCAGAACGGGTCCAGGTCCTGCCCCTCCACCCCCACCTGCCTAAGGCTCTGGGAGGGAGTTTGGGTGCGGGCTCTGGGATGGAGTTTGGGTGCGGGGTACAGGCTCCGGGCTGGGCATGGTGTTGGGGGTGCAGTCTCTGGGAGGGAGTTTGGGGGCTGGGTGCAGGCTCTGGGATGAGACGGAGTTGAGATGCAGGAGGGAGTGCTGGGTGCGGGAGGAGGTTGGGGTGCTGGGTGCGGGCTCTGGGACAGAGGGTTGGGGTGTGTGGCTATGCCAGGGATGAGGAGTTTTGGGGTGCAGCAGGCAAGCTGCCCTGGGTCTGGGGAGGGGGGCAGAGAGGAGGACTCCTGCCTGCCCTCTCCCCACTCTGAACTCTGAACTCTGGGGGAGATGGGGAGGGGGCCCTGCTCCTGCTGAAGCCCGAGCCCCAGCACCCTCCATGGGGCTAAAGCCCTGAGACCCCTCAGGACACAAGCCTCGATCCCCACCACCCTGCCAGTCTAGTAGGCAGAGAATGGTGTGTCGGGGGGGGGGGGGGGTCCATGAGCCTCACTTTAAATGTAAAAGTTGCATGAGGCTCGTAAGTTGCAGTTTGGCCATGCCTAGTGTAGAGTCAGGATATGCCATTTGTCACCTGTCAGTTTCCCCTTGCACAGGAGGATGTTGAAGGGGGCTGGTTAAACCATTAAGTAAACTAAGGCAAATTAAGGTTATCTGTAAAGTAATATGTATTTCATAGGACTGTTGTGATAATTAATGTTTGGAAGGTGCTCTGATACCCCTAAGTGAAAGACATTATGAACTCATCCATGCCTACCTCCTGATGCTTTCCATGGGATATTGCAGCTTGGCATCAGCTTATCTGTCTCATGGGATTGCAGTGCTGCACCAGGATGCAGAATACAGCACAGGCCCTTAGAGTTGCAATGCCCCCCCTCTATCCATTAATAGGGTGCAGTTTACTAATCCTGATGGGTGGGCCATGTCCAGTGCTTAAGGGACAAAGCCATAGCTTTGCTTCCCTCTTCCCCCCAAATCAAGGTAGAGAGAAGAGGAAGAGGAAGAAGGGTGTAATCCCTGCCGTTGTTTCGGTCCCTTAGCATGGCCTTACTGTGAGGCTAGAGGAAGCCTCCATGCACCCACCCCCAATACACCTGATCAGTCTGGCCTTAGACAGAAGTAGGAGGTGATTATTTAAAATATAACTATGGTTCAATATTGTCCTGGCTGTTGTGTTTCATACCCCATAATATTTTGATCAAATACGTGTGAATTGCAAGCCTGTGCTTACTCAGTGTCCAGTTTGGCAACCCTACTCACACAGGTTTCAGAGTAGCAGCCGTGTTAGTCTGTATCCACAAAAAGAAAAGGATGACTTGTGGCACCTTAGAGACTAACAAATTTATTTGAGCATAAACTTTTGTGAAGTGAGCTGTAGCTCATGAAAGCTTATGCTCAAATAAATTTGTTAGTCTCTAAGGTGCCACAAGTCCTCCTTTTCTTCCTACTCACACAGTGTACTGCTTATCCAGTTAAGTAGTCTTATTGACATTAATGAGATACTTAAGTGCTATGCAGCATAAGGGCTCTAGAATCATGCCATCAGTTAGCATTGCCCCATGACATTTTGGGCTAACCCTTTTACTAAGTCTACAGCATATGACCTATTTCAGTGTACCTAGAGTTGCATATATCCCTTGAAGAAATAGGATGAAAATGGAGATCACTATGGATTTATGATGAGCTGGAGTCCTTCCCTAGTTTGTTCTGCACACAGAGAATGTGTCAACTATACATATGTAGTGATAGATATCTCATTTACCTATCTGAAGACTAATTTACCTTGAACAGGAGAAATTCCTCCTGCTTTTTAACCATGAGGTCACCATCATGCCCTTTAGTGTGCTGATTTTCTAATACTGACAGGCGATTGGCTCCTCTTGTAGAAGAAACGGAATTGGAGATCTTGCATCAATCAGTACACATCACATGTTTGATCCAGGAGATCTGTGATTAGACAATGGCATGATAGGCCTTCTGTCTCTACAAAAACTTCTCAGTATTCTAATAGGATTCAGCTGCTGCTCTCTCACTGTAAGGTAAAAACCATAAATCACTTAGAATATTCCCAAAGGAAAAAGGGTAAAACCAAATGAATGGAGAGCTGGCGTTTAGTTCTGCCATTTTTTGGAATAATTTATAATGCTCAAGACTTTAGTACAATGGATTTATAGCTTGTTTAAAATACCAGGCCCAAGGCTAAACAGGAAAAGAAATCCTAATTTTGATATTTAAACTATTTTACAGGTTTTATTGACTAGGAAATCAAGGCGAGCACTCCTAAAAAGAAGTCCATGTTCTGGACAAGAAGGCAATTAGGGAAAAATATCTTTAAAGTGTAAGTTTCATGTTACATAATAAAAGCTAATGAGCTAAATTCCTCATAGTGATTTATCTCATGGTCATATTGCACTGGAAGGAAGAATTTGGCCCAGAAGAGTTTTTACAGAAGAAGAGCCTATAGTCATGAAAGATTACAGATTGGAAATAAAACATACTAGCCCCTCTTCTAGTGTACTTACATTATATCCATATTCAGCAAAACTGTTGCTGAGTTTGCAATGGGACATGTGACTATTATATTGAGATGCAAGAGTGAAAAGATACTAATGTGGAAAATGGGTGCAGCCAATACCAATGCAGAATGAATGTAATTCCCTGCAGGGATCATATACAAAAGCTATGGAAAGGCAAATTGTGCCAGTAAAAGTTTGGGGTAAGAATCTTTGTACAAGTGAGAACATTTACTCCAGTACATTAGATTGCTCTTTGATAATACAGATGTTTTAATGCCAGGGAAACTCCCCAGGTCCCAAATGGTGCAGAAACGTAGCTGACCGTAGAACTAAATTTTAGGCTTCTGTGGGGTCTAGGACTTTCACTGCAAGTTGAAGTGTAATGAAAGGATGACTCAGGAGATTGGTAACAGAACATAAAGGATGAAATCCTAGCCCCACTCAAGTCAGTGCAGAAAAATCCCGTTGACTTGAGTGGGGGGGTAGGATTTCACCCAAAAAGTCTTTAATCTCTTTATTACAGATTCAAATCCAGTCTAAGGCTCTGATCCCGTCAAGGAGGCGGAGGTTTACTTCTATGCATATACCCTAATGCATATCCTTACTCCTGTACAGAAGCTCAATAAAGACAATGGGACTCCGTGGGAGTAAGGGTCTGCGTGTTGAGATCCCATTGCAGAATCAGGGCCCAATCTGGGAATAAAGGTCTAGAAGGTGTGGGTCATTTCAGGATTAGATAACAATTGGCACAGTTGTAAAGTCATCACCATCTCCTGCCTCCTTCATGGTCTCAATTCTATTTCTAGTAGCACCTGTCCATATCCCAAAATTCTTTGGCTTCTCTGGCAACAATGTCAGTTAGACCTGATTGTGGTGGAGATATTGGTTTACTAGGAACTGATCTGACATGATAACACCAATTGATTTCACAGTGCCCTGGACTAAATTCATACTGAATATGATTTAGAGGTGAAGAGCGCCATAAACAATTCCCAATCTTTTGTAGCCCTCCTCTGGGCCAGTCTATTTAATTCTGGTTATATTCTAAACTAAAGCATTGAAATGAAGTGTTTCAAAAATGTATTTCTTGAAATTCAAAAATATCTGAAAGATTTTATATAATAATTAAATATAAGTTGTTTTTAAAGTTTACTAAAATTCTGCCCAGTCAGTGTGGTTCATGGAGAAAAAGCCTAATTTTAAATATATATATATATATATATATATATATATATATATATATATATATATATATATATATATATATATATATATATATATATATATATATATATAATTAAGACACAAATGCAAAAATGGAAACTGGAAAGCAAGTACATCAGTAAGAAAAAATATCTAATTTTTTATATTTCTGAGCACAGTACGCACAACAACCACCTAGGATTGTTTTGACTCTGTTATGACTCATTGACAAAGCATGTTTTTTTGGAAGCAACTTGTATAACCTTATCACTGATTTGCTCAGAGAAAAAAGATTCTGAATAAAGCAAAAGAGGCACATAAAATTTGACCTTTAACAACAATTACATAATGTGAGGAGAGAGAAAATAGAAAATCCTTCAGATCCCAACTGTCCTCTCTAAAACGTTCCATCACTATAAATCACAGAAGAATTAAACAATAAACATTGGATTTTTTTAGAAACTGCAAACCTACAATATTTTGTACTTGTACTATTGTAGTTCTTCAGTAACAACTCCCTTAACATTCCCAAGAAATGTAATGACATTTATGTGCTGGAAAACAAAAAAGACATAATAAAATGCTATATGTACCATGAAGATGCTGTTTAAAAACCATTGACCATGATCATTTTGGCTTCACTCAAAATACATCAGGGGGAAAAAAAGTACCTGACAGCGAACAAGAGAAAAAATGAGAACATTGCAATATGAATCTTCTAATAAAATAGTAACTGGTTTCAGAGTAACAGCCGTGTTAGTCTGTATTCGCAAAAAGAAAAGGAGTACTTGTGGCACCTTAGAGACTAACCAATTTTATTTGAGCATAAGCTTTTGTGAGCTACAGCTCACTTCATCGGATGCATTCTGTGGAAAGTGTAGAAGATCTTTTTATATACACACATAAAGCATGAAAAAATACCTCCCCCCACCCCCTTATGCTTATGCTCAAATAAAATTGGTTAGTCTCGAAGATAATAACTGGTATTCAAAATCATATGAGACTGCGTGACTGAAACTTGTGTGTGCCACGTTAGCAATTTTGGTGCTATTCTTAGCTTTATAGACAGTGGGGTCTTGTCAAAGACAAGAGTATTTAACAGAATTGTTAAAACCAGGAGTCTAGAATTCATTGTTTTCATGATTCACAGTGCAGTATAGGCTCGTTTCCTTAGGCCAAATGATATTTATTTAGAGGATGATGGTGATAGAGGGAGGGAATGTTCCATTTTGTCTGTATCCCACCTGCAGTTTCAGCCCTGAGCATGACACACTGAGGGAGCACACACCGTGCCACAGGTGCCATTGTTTTGAACCACAGTCGGGGAAATGGTGTTATTTGGCAGGTTATAATTTGGATAACTATTAACAAGAGGGCATCCCAGGACTATCCCCCTGCCAGATTTTAAAGTCATGTTGCACTCCTGGAGGTGTTACAGCTCTTCAAATAAAGGTCAAACCTAGTTTTCATAATGAAAATTGTTAAGCAACTGAAGTAGAGAGGTTACTGCCTCTCCCCATTATATAAATCCAACAGAATATATGCATCTATATTTACCCACTATATTCTCCCTGCACCACAAATGCACATATATTACGTACAGACACACAATCTGTTTCTGGGCTTGGCTGATGTCATTCTTTGCATATTTTGAGATATTGCATAAGGAAAAAGCATCAGTGACACATAAAAGTCACAACCTCGCCCCCCTTTAAAAAAAAACAAACCTGCCCCAAAAGTGCATCTTTTAGCTATGTCATCTCATGGAGTGAGATGCAATGAGTCACTCTGGGTTGTATTCATCACTTGCATTGCATGGAATGACATGATGTGAGATGACAGATGGAACCAAACTCCACAGCACAACACTTCCCTATTAGGGATGCGCCGCATCCCTATGTGCTAAGAAGTCTAGCTCAAAACACCCTGGGCCAGACAGTCAGCCAGTAAAAATCGGCACAGGTACATGGAAGAAACAGAGTTATGTTAATGTCCACCACTTGAGTACCTGGAGACTTTATTCAATATTTTATTGAAAGATACAATACCTTCACTTAAAAAAAAAAAACGGGGGAGGGGGAGGAGTTAAGAAATTATAAAACATGGTGCTTTCACTGAGCCTGCTCCTCTACTGCCTTGCCTCTTAAGGCCAGATCTTGGGCACCACTGTGGCTCCCTGCACAGCCAGAGTAGCACAGAGGGGCTGCAAAGCTTCCTTCATCATCCCACTGAGGAATTCCCTGAATTGTGGTGGCATCCCTTGGTGACTCACAGCTCCTGAGGGAGGGGGAATGGGAGGATTGTGGCAGAAGAGAGTCATTACTAGCTGCCATAAGTAAGAGAGAATCTGATGCTGTCATAACTTGTGTCAGAGGCAAAACCTACCCTCTCCCAGTCCCAGGATCAGGCATGTGGGATGCAATCATTAAAGATGGCAAGCAGCCAATTTTGCCCCACTGTTGATACTGCATCTCACAGCTTGGGTGAACCCAAGGACTGGGAGGTTATTCTTGTGTTACAACAACTTTTCATATTTTATCATTAGGGTGAAGGGTGGAGATTTCTGACATAATGGCCTGAATGGCTACACAAGGTGCAAGTTAGTGAAGAATTAGTAGCAAAGGACCAGATCCATAGCCCTGCTCCAGCTACTGTGTGCCACTCCCGCTGCAGAAAGCAACAAGAAACCACAAAGATCTGACCTTCTGGAAATTCCCCCAGCGTTGGGTGTTGCTATGCCAGGCCATCCCCTTGTAGCTCCAGGAATGGGATCATCACCACAGAAAGCTGGGTGTGGCTGGAGGATCACAATATCCAGCCACCAGAATGGTGACTTGGTATGTGGGCCATCAGCCATAATTTAGAACAGCCCTGAGACTGCTCTAAATTATGTAAAGGACTTTGATGGCCCCAGACTGCTCCAGGACCTGTGAGCTGCAAAGAAGGATTTAGAACCAACTCCATACTCTCCCCCCATGTACTGAATTTATCTCAGGGCTGAGTCTCTAGCCCCACTTGTCCATTAGCACTATGCCACCAGGACACTCCAAGATTCAACACTTCTTTAAAAAAAAAAGACAGAAAAAAAAAGCAGGCAAATTAGAACTGAAAAAGTTATTTCCAGAGCTGGTAAAAACTCTGGGGGGGCAGGGGGGGAGAAGAGGGTGTCAAAAACAGATGGTTCCATGGGAACCGTTTAATTTTTTGTCAACAGTTTCATTTTTTTAGTGATTAGAGCAGGAAATTGAGTCTCCCATCTCCCAGGTGAATGCCTTAAATACAGGGTTATAGAGACATTCTCGGTCTGGCTCAGTGATTATTCTAGTACTTCATTAGAAGTGGAACAGCTTCTACAAGAGAGAGTGAAAAAGCTCTACCCCATAGCCCTGGGGTTAGGGCACTCTCTTGGGAGGTGGGAAACCTAGCTCTCCCCATTGCGTGTGTGTGCCCTAATACTGGGCCAAAAGTTAAGAGGGTACACATGCACCCTTTTAAAAATGCCTGGAAACAAAGAAACAATATGCCCAAATTGAGTTCAACCTAGAACAAAACTTCTTTTTGATTTCGATTCGGTTCACCCCAATTTGCTTCCAATTTTTCATAACTGCCAGTGAATTGAAAAAAAACAATTATCCCATCAGCACTAATGGGAAGCAGAAGCAACCTGAAGGCAAAAGGCTGCTGGCACAGATTCCCGTATCAGCAACAGTCCTACTAAGGGCCCAAGTGCCCCTTTCATCCCAAATATTTTGTAGTCTGAGGGGTAGGGGGACAAACAATGCCAGAATAGGTGGAAAGATGGTGGACCCTGTGTTCCTAAGATCCAATTTGTAGGCAGTAAAGTTTCTTGCCTTGAGCGCCCCCATGTTCCCTTGGCAGAGCTGCATGTAGCCACTGACTAAGTCACCTTTAATTTCCTTTCGGCAGCACTGTGATCTGCTGCCAGGAGGGAAAACACACTACCTCTTTTCCACTATACCTTCCCTTTTTTTTCCTGAATTGAACAAAAAGCCTTTGAAGGGGGAGGATCAGAAGACCTATTCAGCCCCCTTTCTGCCTGCAAAAGAAGTTATACAATGTGCTACGTTAGAATCGGTTTCTCAAAACTCCCCAAGATGTGTCAGTTACTCCCCTGACCCTCCTTTTTCATGAAAAAAAGTGTCAGTAAAAACAAGGGTTCCAGCTGCCGTTCAATGTAACTATCCAAAACACAGATGATCCATTTCAACTTCCCTGCATTTGGCTTGTAATTATTAAGTCACAGAAAATTCAGTTACAGACATTCCCTTTGACATACAGAGGACCAGGTTTTGGAGTGAATTTCTCAGCTTCAGCAAATAGCATTATACAGTGTAGACAGGGGCCAAAGAGACATTGGTGCCACTGTGTTACACACTTATTTGTACCAAATAAAAATACTATGGCAGGATTAGCATTATAACATTGCAAGGGCTGTTAGAGATGGCTCTAAGGAGAATAGATAAAAAAATATGCAAACATGATTGGTCCCCAGTATCCAGACAGCAGCTTCGGTATCTGAAGGTTGCTACAAGCAGCTTGGCAGGTTGATCATCTCTGGTTTCTCTTCAGATTGTATAAATTTTTCAGTGTTGTTCCCCCACTACCCAGGGCAAGACAACTATCATTTAAAGAAAAGTAAATACAGTAACAGGTTTCCTGCCAGCACTTCTTGTTAAGAGCAGGGAATCCAGTTTCACAGAACTGATTTTCAGGTGATCTTCATTTTGATCAATTTCTTCCCCATCCCCAGTTCCCCGTAGGAGAGAATTATAATGGAAAAACCCTACATCTCAGCAGGTTTGCTCTGTCTCTAATGAGATAGCAAGCAAAACCCTGTCAAAACTAATACTCATGTAGTGGAAGACCTTAAAATGAGAATGACACAGGGCTCAGTATGACAGCTTGCCCTTAGGAAGTAATGTATGTTCCACCTGTTTTTGCCAAAACTCTTTCTAGCTCACTCTGTGGGGAGGATGGTGGCAAATAAATGATAAGAAAAGATAAATTAAGGACTACTTGAACTTTTCACCTATTTTAGATCTGAGCTAGATATAAATCTTTTATTTTAAGTCCTTGAATACCGCAAGAAAACACAATTCTTGCAATAATTTTAGCAAGGCCCAGAAATAATATACCAGAAATCATATGAGAAAGGCCATTCTCACAAGAGTTCCAGTCCAATTTCACAGATTCATTATGTTCGGCCTTGGATTAGCCTCCAGGTCTTTGGACATTATAGCTCCATGCTGCAAAAATCTGCCTATGTGCTTAACCTTGAGCACTGTGAAAAGTGCCATTAATTTCAACAGGGCTATACAAAGTGTATAAAGTAAAGCACAGGTGAAAGTCTTTCAAGGATTGGAGTCTATATTTGTCCGTCACTACTGGTAACTGATTTTTTATTTAAACAGTAAACGATTGGTACATTTAACAAATGATATATTTCCATTTAGAATATAAATTCTGAATTGTAAAAATCCATTAGTTAGGTTTAGTGTTTCTGTGCATTTCTTTGTTTACTTGGGGAAGATGAAGAAGGCAAACGGTTAACAAGTGATCTAGATTTGTTTTTGCATTTTGATAAAACAAATGCAGTTAAGGGTCCAATTAACCATGGCTCTGCACTTTATATATTCACACAGACTAGTGCAGAGGGACTGTAAAAAGCTTCCACACACCTTGCAGGAGCATATACAACTACAAAGATGCATGGTAACAGTAACATCCGCTCCAACGGTAAAACAGATATGGACACTGGCTTCCATTGGTTCAATGGGAGATTTACCAGTGCCTTTCTAGGAGTAGGTTCTTGTGGAGCTTAGTAAGCTTCACAGTTCTCACTGGTGGTAGTGATGTTTTCTCTTTGGGACAGGAAGAAGCTGGAGTATTCTACTAACCCTTCACCCAACTCTGGAAAATCATTGGTGCATAGATAAGTGCTCGAATATTCTTCTGGACAGAAATAAAATACCAGGAGTGCAGTTCCTCTGGGGGATTCAGAATACATGAAAGACTGATGAAAAATGTGGAGTTTTATTAAACAGAACTTTATTCATCCTCCAATCTGATTTTCAAATATTTTGATTGTATTAAAGAAATTGAGAACATAGTGCACTATCTTTATTACTTTACAGCTTTTTCCAGTTTCCTTTTTTTTCCCAAAAACACAGCTTAATGAAACTCTAACATTTACAGTCCTCAAGATCTTTATTTCTGGGATTTATTGCATTCAGAAATTACATGAGGAGGGAAAAGAAGTGTCTTGAAACCAAAATGCTATAACAGGATTTGCCATATTTGAAGAAAGGCACAGTAACAGGTTTTAAAAGAGCTGAGTCGCTCAGAAATATTATGTGGAGATAAAGAATGAAAACTGTAAGCCTATGCCAAAAGGAAAGTGACTGCAGAGGACTGTTAAATATTGTTATTGTCAAGTCAAGGTGATTAGTATGGCAGGAGAAATTTATGCAGCTGATAAGCATACTCATGTTCTGAATGATGGAAGGGAGTGGAGAACTAGGGATATGCAGATGTCCCAGTTTAAACATTTATATTTAATTTGATTCTCTAACATATGTTATAGCTGAACACAATTAACTTGCACCAATTTAAATTGCCAGGGAGAGGCATAAGGGTGTGTTTTTTGCCTCCAGAGACTGCTGAGTAAGCCCAGATAACCATTTTGGGCAACAAGCTTTGTTGTGCTATTACTTCAACACCTCTTAACCCACCAGAATTCAGCTGCAGCATCAGTGAATTGGACACTGTTACATCTGGATGAAATGGCTATTAGGGTGTACTTTCAGACATGATGGTTAATGAGAAAGTCCATCCTTATACTCTGGTATAGATTGTAGTGTGCTGGAATCATAGGCCTGGACACTTGTCTCTGACTCTCCACAGGAGGATCTCTCTCTGCTCTTACATAGTAGAGGAAATGTATGGGAAAGGTTATCTGGGGCTTTGGAAAAGGAAGGAGGGCAGCCAGGGACTGGCTGTGGTCAGTGACTCCTCACCCTGCTCAGTCCATGGGTATTTCAACTCGATCAGACTCAACGTTATTTCAAACAGCATCAGGTCCTACAATGGATAGCCTAGTAGGACCTGATGCTGTTTGAAATAACGTTGAGTCTGATCGAGTCCTCTCCATAACTGCTACTGATCAGCCATGGGGAAGATTCAACTAATGGCAGTATGGCTCTGGTAAGAACCATGCAAAGCTGGAGGGACAAATGGTGTCATGCTGAGGAACAGCCATACATCCAAGAAAGCTCCTGCTTTTGGATATTTGGGGAGGAGGTGGCACAGATCCCTTCTTTGTAGGGATGGGAGACTTCATCCCAAATGATCCCTTCATTAGGAGTGAATTTTCTACAGGGAGCTATGCAAATTGCACCTCATGAAGCCTTCTCCCCTCTATGTTCCATTCCCTTGGAAACTGGAAAGCATATCTAGAAAGTGGAAAGCAACAATTTGATCTCCATTCTTACTGATCTCTTCCCTCAAGTTGGAACAGAGATAAACAGTTGGACTGCATGCAAATGAGAGAGAACACCACAGTGAGATTTCAGATTAGTTAAAAAAAAAAAAAAACACACACCCACACACACACCCACCCACCTCTAGGCATCTTGATGTCTAAAATGGGGCTAATCTTCCCCCCTCCCCGCAAGCCAGCAGTTAATACTTGGAGAATTAGTTTTTCCCCAAAATAGGTGAACCATATTAATCTAGTGGTTGCAGTTACAGCAGTGCTTCTAAAAGCACTGTAGAGTTAAAATCTCTTGCTTAGTAAGTATTAGATTTTACATTTTGTCTTAGCATATGCGAGCAGAAGCGAGGTGCTTGAGCTGCTCACAGGAGGCCTGATCCAAAGCCCGCTGAAGGCAGTAGGAATCTTTCCATTGACTTCAGTGATCTATGGATCAGGGCCAAGATGTCAATGCAATCTTTAAGCTGAACTCCTCCCATCTCAATTGGTAAGGATATTTAGTCACCATTTCATTGTGCCAGACTTCGATATATAGTACTGGAGGTGTGCATTATGTGAGATGCTACAAACAAGGACAGCTGAAATGCAGCAGCCAGTTCAATCAATGATTTCTTATTCCTTGTGGTGTTCGCAAACCTCCTGATTTAAAAGTCTAGACATACCGGAAAGTCATTAAACAAATTTATTCTTCGCTTTCTGTAAAGAAATAAATTCTCAGGAGAAACACTCAGAAAATCTGCCCACCCCTTTCTTCAACAACAGCTTTTTTAGTGTACTAGCTAGCACAAGAGTAAAAAGTGTCACATTCCCATAAGGAGAAGCTAGAGGAAATAAAACTGTTATTCTTTTAAATTTGTAGCTAAGTTTTCCATATTGATCTTTTCACACATTTGTTCAGGGAGACCATTTCTCCCCTGAAATTTTGTTATGTCATATTTGCTAATTTCCATAACGTGAATTGCACTTTGTTCAATATTGACCCAGTGACTGTGGATTGTTCTCACTCCCAGCAAATAAAATTGGTAGAACAGCAGCTTTTAAGTTTTAATTCTGCGAGTGCCATGCCTTCCTTTAATATCTCTTCCATACCACCCTTCCAAAAGAGACAAATTCTGTCTTTTCTATCGACTCTGTAAAAATGGCTAACAATTCAAGAGAGGAACTGTAGCTTCTGGGAGTTTCATAAGCCCCATATTAAATAAATATATTTGCATACAAATCATGCTCATTTTTATAACAATAGCTCTTCCATGCCTAGGAGATCATAAGCTTTTTCCACTGGGTTGCCTACTTTTTGAACATGTAATTTATTGAGGTGTTGGGGAAGAAATTAATTAAAAAACAAAAACAACCCACCCCTAGTCTTATGGGTAATTACAGCTGAAGAATATGCCTACTAAAGAATGTTCTGGGTAAATAAACCCAATCATTTGGAACTGTGGGTAAAATAATCAGTAACGTGAGATTTAAAAAAATCAGATCCAATTCAAGTTAACATAGTCTCTTAAAGGCATATTTTTGGAATAGGCAATGTGATATTACATCTATGCACAGTCGAAACTCTGACCATGCATTCTGAACCATAGAGGGAGAAGGAGTTCCTTTTCTTTCTATATAAAAAAAAAAAAAAAAAAAAAAAAAAAAAAAAAAGGCTTCAGTACTTATATAAGCCAAAAAAAAAAAAAAGGAATTTGCCTTCTTCTCAGACATCTTACCCATTCACCACCATTTTCCAGGACCTCTTAACTATTATTAAAATTTCCTGTCCCTCCCACTAGCTCTCTCAGCTCAGCTAATTGCTCAGTCTTTTCTTGTGTAGAGGAATTCTTAATGAGACCCACTTGATCTGGCTGCCTGGATGAGTCAACAGAATAGCTCTGCATTTCCACTGATAGTCCTAATATCTGACAGTTCATCACTCAAATATGCTATAGACTGTTAAGATTAGATACAATAATAATTGATAACTGTATTTTCAAAGTAATTTTTTCCCTAGTATATCTTGTTCTGTAGATCTTAAAGAGATTTAACAATATGGAAACTTTGAAGGGGTAGGAACTGTGGTTAGCTGTTAATAGACAATTGTGTGTATGTGTATGTTCCCTCTGTGTGCCACCCCAGTGCTGCACAGACAGCTGGCATGGCAGACCTCGAGCAAACCGCCCAATGACCACAAGATCCATTAAGGGACAAAGGCACCCGGCCAGGTTTATTGTCGAAGAAGCATGGTACTAGTATCCCATAGACTCTACCGGACCACTAATACATGTATGCCCATAACAATGGACCAGCTCAGTGAATGACAGGACTCTCCATTCCTCCCTAGACCAGACAAAGATACTCCCTCTGAGATACATCTTTATACCCTGGTAAAAACAAGTTAGTACTGCCCCTCTGATATAGGTACTATAGTTACTTCCCCCTGATGTGGCTAGTTATCATTCAGCACCTTGTACATGTTGACTTGATTAAAGCATCTCTATTACATATGGTCATGCTGTCCGTATCTTTTAGGAGGGGTCAGCGTGTTCCTGTTATCATTGGAGAATGTTTTTGTACTATTTGATATCAGGATGTTCTGGTACCACTTGATATCAGGATGAGTTTGTGTGAGCACTCTGTGACTAGCACTTCTTTAGAATATGTATTTCTGCAATATCAGCCCTATTCTTGCCGAGTTCTGTCAGCACGTCCTGCCTTATACCAGGCCTATAATACAAGGGTTTAGGTCTCAGACTCTCTTCTTACTACAGGCACAAGGTTTGTTTTGCACTGCAGAAAGATTGAAAGAAAGTATGGACATTGGACAAGGTAATTTTCAATGACCCTTATGCAAAACTGCTTGATTGGGTTCCTTTGAGCTATATAGAAAGATTAATCTTGATCCTGTTTTTTAACGTTAATATCACAGTGGTGCCTAGAGGCTCAGTCAGGCTCCAGTCCCCTTTCTGCTCAGCATTGTACAAACATATTACAGATATCTATCTATCTATCTATATGGATAGATAGATATTAAAAAATCCCTAACCTTCACTCAAATGTTTACAGCTCATCTGCCCAGTATAACAAGCAATAGTCAAGCAAATCAGCTTTCCTCAAAGATGATACAGGACTGCTAATATGGATTATAGCGCAAGCTAGTTCCAAATGTGAATATGGTGCCATGAACGATATTGTAACCACATGCAGTAACTTAGGGAATTATTGTGTTAACTTTATGGATGTTATGTAGATCATTGTAGGCTATAGGGGAGGATTATCACAGCTCATCCAGGAACTGAAAAGGCTGGGGGTAGAGGGGATACATTACAGTAACTCCTCACTTAAAGTCGTCCCCAGTTAATGTTGTTTCGTTGCTGATCAATTAGGGAACATGCTCATTTAAAGTTGTGCAATGCTTCCTTATAACGTTGTCATTTGGCAGCTGCCTGCTTTGTCCACTACTTGCAGGAAGAGCAGCCCGTTGCAGCTAGCTGGTGGAGGCTTGGAACCAGGGTGGACTGGCAGCCCTCCTATCAACTCCCTGCTCCCCTAAATACCCTATACAGCAGCTGCCCAGCAGGCAATCAATTGCCGCAGTTCAGCTGTCCCTCACCCCACTGCCATGTGCTACTCCTGCCCTCTGCTTTGGAGCTGCTCCAGGGACCCTCCTGCTTGCTATGCAGGGGAGGTGGGGAAGAGGAGGGCTAATGTCAGGGTGTCCCCCTCCCCCTACTCCTGTCCCCGCTTACCCCTTCTTCATATAGAGTAGGGTGGGGAGAGGGAAACAGGGCTCAGGACAGAGAGAGCTTGCTGGCCGCAGCTGCTATCTCAACTTCCTGATCTTTTTAAAGGCAATGTACTTAGAATGGTGACAGCATACTTAAAGGGGAAATACGCATCTCTCTGTCTCCCAGAGACAGGGTGTGTGTCTTTGTCTGCCACGCTGTCTCCCCTCTCTCCATTCCTGCTGCCTTGTAGAGTGTGAGCTATATTAACAACAATGTGTTAACCCTTGCAGGCTCAGCCGAGTGCTAGTTCATCATTTAGCAGTAAGGCATTCCCTGAGAAATATCCCACCCTCTTACTTTACCACCTCAACCAAGCTTCACAATCATCATTGCTGTGTACAGTATTAAATTGTTTGTTTAAAACTTACACTGTGTGCCTATATATATATATATATATATATATATATAAATAAATTAAATGATATAATATAATAAATAATATAATTTTGTCTGGTGGAAAAAATTCCCTGGAACCTAGCCCCCCTCCATTTACATTAATTCTTATGGGGAAATTGGATTTGCTTAAAGTCACATTTTTTAGGAACATAACTCCTCACTTAACGTTGTAGTTACTGTACTGTAGTCCCTGGCACTGTAAACATCTCCAGAGAAGCACTACCTCTAGTCCAAGAAGGACCCAACCCTGTTGAGAGTCTGGACTCCAGTACAAAGATTCTATAACCCTTACAGTTTTGGTTGCAGATAATATTACTTGGCATCTGGACCACCTATTTTCTAGTTACATCTGAAGTCATGCAAAAGCAGTTGATCTTATGGGATTTCTGCTAGTTTTGGGGAACAGTTCATGAGTTTTCAGTATAAAACACAAACTATAGTCTTGATTCAGCCTTAAACTCAAACACTAGCTTCAACTCCTAAACATGTATCTAATTACGCTCTCCTCAGCCCTTTCTAAATTTAAATCCACTTCAGTGTTCTCGTTCTTAGAGTACTCCACTGATGGTAACATTTTTTACATTTGATAAACAGACCCACCATTGTGCAACAGATTATATAGAGACAAGGATAAAATGTTTGCCAAAACAAGAGGCTAGTTCATTAGCTAATGGAGGTCCATTCTACAGATTTCAGCAGAATGCTGACAAGAGTGAGAAGAAGGAATTCATATGTCCAGTCAGTAAAAAAATATTGGTATAATTATTGTACATAAGTTAATTTGTATTCAAGATCAAAGTTATGGCTTTATGAACTGTGCAGTAATGAAACAAAAGAACAGCCATACTGGGTCAGACCAAAGGTCCACCGAGCCTGGTATCCGGTCTTCCAACAGTAGCCAATACCAGCTGCTTCAGAGGGAATGAACAGAACAAGTAATCATCAAGTGATCCATCCCATGTCACCCTGTGACATTCTATACCTTGGGGGAGCATGCTGTAACCCCCATATTCCTCATTTTCATATAATCATGATCTTACAGATAAAGCACCCTCTACACCAGGTTCCAACCAGGCCCCTGTGGACAGCAGCTGTCTACAATGTCCCCTGTATCAGCTACATGACAGCTACAACTCCTTGGGCTACTTCACCATGGCCTTCCCCCCGCACCTTCTTTATCCTCATTGCAGGATCTTCCTCCTGAAGCCTGATCACACTTGTATTCTTCAGTCCTCCAGCAGCACACCTTCTTACTATCTGCTCCTGGAGCAAGCCCCACCCCCCACAACTGATGGGAGGTCCTTTTTAAACCAGGTATCCTGATTAGCCTGCCTGCCATAATTGATTCTAGTAAGTTCTTAATTGGCTCCAGGTGTCTTAATTAGCTTGCCTGTCTTAATTGGTTCTAGCAGGTTTCTGATTGCTCTAGGGCAGCCCCTGCTCTGGTTACTCAGGGAACAGAAAACTATTCATCCAGTGGCCAGTATATTTGCCTTCTACCAGACTCCTGTACAAGAAGCACATCACTTGCCTCCTCGCAGAGGATGGCACCCCCCTCACGGATCCGGTGGAGATGTGCGGGAGGGCCAGAGCCTTCTACGCAGGCCTTTTCTCCCCGGATCCGACCGATCCTAATGCTTGCAGAGTGCTCTGGGACGAACTCCCGACGGTCAGCGCGGGCAACCGAGACCGGCTAGAGCTGCCTCTCACTCTGGCCGAGTTCTCGGAAGCCCTCCGCCGCATGCCCACCAATAAATCTCCGGGCATGGACGGGCTGACCGTGGAGTTCTACTGCGCATTCTGGGACGTCCTCGGCCCAGACTTAGTTACCGTCTGGGCCGAGTCTTTGCAGAGCGGGGTCCTCCCTCTTTCGTGCAGGCGAGCCGTGCTCGCCTTATTGCCAAAGAAGGGGGACCTCCGCGATTTACGAAATTGGCGTCCCGTCTCGCTCCTCAGCATGGACTACAAGGTCGTAGCGAAAGCCATCTCGCTGCGGCTAGGGTCCGTGCTGGCGGACGTGATCCACCCAGACCAGACCTACACCGTCCCGGGTCACACCATCTTCGACAACCTGTATCTGGTCCGGGACCTTTTGGAACTCGGGTGTAGGGACGGTCTGTCGTTCGCCCTCCTGTCCCTGGATCAGGAGAAGGCGTTCGACAGGGTGGATCACGGGTATCTCCTGGGCACTCTGCGAGCGTTTGGCTTGGGTCCCCAGTTTGTGGGTTTTCTCCGGGTGCTGTACGCCTCCGCAGAGTGTCTGGTCAGGCTCAACTGGACCCTGACCGAACCGGTCAGCTTCGGGCGAGGAGTACGGCAGGGGTGCCCCCTCTCGGGTCAGCTGTACGCTCTGGCGATCGAGCCGTTCCTCTGTCTCCTCCGCAGGAGGTTGACGGGGTTGGCGCTACGGGAGCCGGAGTTGCGGCTGGTCCTGTCGGCATACGCCGACGATGTACTCCTCGTGGTCCAGGACCCGGGCGACTTAGCGCGGGTGGAGGCTTGCCAGGCTGTGTACTCGGCAGCCTCCTCCGCCCGGGTCAACTGGGTCAAGAGCTCTGGCTTGGTGGTAGGGGACTGGCGGCAGGCGAGCTCCCTCCCACCCGCGCTTCAAGCCATCCGGTGGAGCGCGGGTCCGCTGCTCTATCTCGGTGTTTACCTTTCTGCCACGCATCCGTCTCCGCCGGAGAACTGGCAAGGTTTAGAGGGCAGGGTGGTAGAGCGGCTCCGGAGGTGGACGGGACTGCTCCGGTGTCTGTCCTTTCGAGGGCGGGCACTGGTGCTCAACCAACTAGTCCTGTCCATGCTCTGGTACCGGCTCAACACCCTGGTCCCGGCCCCGGATTTCCTGGCCAACCTCCGGAAATTGATTCTGGAGTTCTTCTGGTCAGGACTGCACTGGGTCTCTGCAGGGGTTCTCCATCTGCCCCTGGAGGAGGGAGGGCAGGGCCTGAAGTGTCTCCGCACTCAGGTCCATGTCTTCCGCCTCCAAGCCCTGCAGAGGCTCCTTTATGGTGCAGGTAGTCCGGCGTGGAGCATATTGGCACACGCCTTCCTGCGCCGCCTCCGAGGGCTCCGATATGACCGGCAGCTCCTTTATCTCCATCCGAGGGGTCTTCCGCGAGACCTCTCCGGGCTGCCGGTCTTCTACCAGGACCTCCTCCGGACCTGGAAACTGTTTGCAGCGACCAGGTCCGTGGCGGCCTCCGTGGGAGAAGATCTCCTCGCGGAGCCCCTGCTACATAACCCCTACCTCCGTGTGCAGGCGGCAGAGTCCCCCTCGGTGCGCCAGAGGTTGGTCCTGGCAGAAGTCACCAAAGTCGGAGACCTCCTGGACTACGACCGGGGAGACTGGCTGGATCCCCTGACGCTCGCTCAGCGCATGGGGCTCTCCAGACCTCGTACTGCCCTGCGCGTACTTCACGAGGTGAGGGCCGCTTTGCCGCCCGCTGCTCAGGTTTACCTCGACCGGGTCCTGCGAGAGGGTGCGCCCCGCCCACCCTCCACCCCAGGCCCTCCGGACCTTTTCATCGGGCCCCTGCCCCGTGGACCCGACCGACCCCCCCGCCCCTTCACCGTGAGCCGGCTGCACGAGCTGCAGCCGGTCCGGTTCCAGACCGCGCCAAAACAACATCTCTACACGCTCGTGCTCCACACCCTTCATGTCCTCACCCTCGCGTCCCGCCCTGACACAAAGTGGTGGGACCTCCTGCCACCTCTAAGGTGGGCCAGCCTCTCTTCCACCTTAGTCCCGCGGCCCGCCGGGGATATCAGTTGGCGGCTCCTCCACGGGGCCGTGAGCACGGGTGTGTACTTGGCACGGTTTACCCCAATCCCGGACACCTAAACTAGCCAATGGGAGATGCTGACAAGAGACATATATCTTAAGTCCCACTTATTTCCCCAGAAATGGATGCCTAAGTCTGGGCTGCAAGGAGGCACTTATCTGTGCTAGCGATCCACAAACAGAAACTTTTTCCTAGAGTAATGAGATTTAGGTGCCTAAGACATTTCTTGTGTGAATGAGTAAGGGCCCTTCTTCACTCCACATAAAGTGGCTAGAGGAGAATTTAAGGTGGTGGTAGTGCCCATCTTTAGCCCAGTGGTTAGAGCACCTGTATGGAATAGAGAAGGCCCAGGTTCACTTCCCCTATGTCTTTTTGAGGTGGAGAAAGAGTGTGACCAGGGATTTACCACTCCTCTCAGAAGATTGCATTGAGCAATGGGATATTTTGTTGTGGGGCCCCCCTCAATCTCTCCTTTGAAGCTTTTTACATAGGGTCAGAGAGAAAGATTGATTCTATAGCCTGGTGGTGACAGCACCCATCTTGAAAGCAGGAGACCGGGATCCAGTCATGCTGCTCCAATGACTACTTATTCTATACACAGTAGAAAGATTCAACAGGAGAGAGTGAGGGAGCTTCACAGAATATCCCATAGCTCAGTGATTAGAGCACTCTCTTAAGAAGAATGAGAGGATTTGACAAGGGGGACTTTCTCCCCCTCAGGAAGAGAGGTGAATTGAACCCAGGTCTTCTACATCCCAGGAGAGTGCTCTAACCACTCAGTTAAAATATATAAGGTAGGCACATCACCACTGCCCCCAGTTTTGAATGGGGCCAATCCAGTAGGCATACTCAGAGGCTTGGGCCCCACGGATGAGGTAAGCATTCCTCTGCCTATCTTCCCATGGATTGTTCTGGAGCTTAGGCAGGAGATAGGCACCCAGACAATTATAGCGAGGCAGCAGTGTGCATACCCACAGGCAGAAACTTAGGTGCCTAGGAAACTTTTACCCTGAAAATGCAAATGCCGAGTGAGTTTAGGTTACTAGAGGATTTGGGGGGAATTTTGTGGATCACAGTGAAGCCAAAACTGGGACTTAAGTGCCTAAGTATCTAAGGTTATGTCTACACTGCAGGTAGGAGCATGGCTCCCAGCTCAGATAGACAAAGACAGACAGACATTTGTTCTAGTTCTGCTCAAGCTAGCATGCTAAAAATAGCAATGTGGACGTTGTGGCATGGGCAGCAGCTTGAGCTAGCCACTTAACTCCAAGCCCACCTGACCCCTGGGGTCTCCCCTGCAACATCCACACTGATATTTTTAGCATGCTAGCTTGAAAGGAGGAAGTACAAGTCTGTCTGCCTGGGCCAGGAGCCAGACTCCTAGCTGCAGTGTAGAAATACCTTTTGTGGCTCTTGGCCAGAGCGATCTGACTATCCCAAGGTCACACAGCAAGTCTATGTCTGAGCTGAGAGTTAAACCCATATCTCACACTTTGCTATCCAGTACTTGAAAACCATCCTCCTCTACTTCCTTGTAAGTGACTTCTTGGAGAATGAGAGGATTCAGCTACATTGTCTGATTTACGTTGTGCTCTCTGAGCTGATGGGGATGGATCTCTGTGATTTGGAATTCAACTGAGAAGAGTTCAGAGATGATCACTTATAAAAACAATTTTTTGAATGAAAACAGCATTTCCACAAGTAACTGTTGTTTTCATTTTATTCTTAGCAAGGTGTTTCTGTGGATTAATATGACAGCAGCTGGAGGTAAAATGCAGTAAAAATAAAAAGTGGTGAGACATATTAAAACCATAACAACCAATTACCTTCAAACTAGCACAAATACATTCTCCTAATTAGTTGTGAAATTTATTACTGATAGTAACTGCATTTGACTGCAAATGAGCTGCTTATTGTTAATTCATTGGATTCATCTGTGCTTTTGTATTTTTAATTTGGAGGGTAAAAGAGAACAAATCTAAAACAGGCAGATGCCATTTTAATATAACATTCTCATACTTTGGGGACTTCATTAGCAGTATAGGTTACCCAGATGATGCCAGGTTGAGACTTTTAAACTAACTGCAAAATGATGTTCTCACCACCCCCTTATTCCCATTCTCCAGAGAAGTAATAGCATAATAAACCTATTTGAATTTGATAGGGGTAGTCCATGCATTGGATACTGCAGGCATCTCAAAATTCAGTTCGTTAGCAAAATTTAAGTATATCTACCAAATGCTAAAAAAACAGCTGATTTTTAACAAAACAATGCACTGTTTTATTCCAGTTTTATACTAGTGCAAATCTGTTAAGATCAATAATGAATCAGGTCCTATATTTGACACACAACGCCTAATTATTATTAAAGTGAATCACATAGATAGGTATCTGCTTTGCTGCACACTTCTACAACCAGAAATTCCTGTTATGTAGATAACCAAAAGCACAAACCTGTCCTGTGATGCACAGTGTAATGTTATGAACTGGGTGAATCCTTATTGTCGGTTGAGTTAAAGCCTTATTGAGATTGATGATTGTGAATGCAACCTTCAGTTAATATAACTCTAAGAATAAATTAGCACCATCCCTCACCCAAGTTAGAAGGGTTATGTGAATCCACCCAGGAGTTTTGGAGCATGTGAATAGAGGAGATTTTGTTGAATATTGGGAGGTGGTGGGGGCACGTGTGTGTATATATACCACAGAGACAGCTTGAAGAAATCTAAAGAGAAGCCTGTAAGAACCGTGTGATCCTGAGACCGGTTCTGGGGTGCCAAGTCTGTAAACTAAGAAAGTGCTCTTTTTGCCTTTGGTTCCTCCTGCATTCGGAGAAGCAGGACTTTGTATATTCCTTGTAAATAAACAAGATTACATCAAAGAAGATACCTGAGTCAGTCATCAATGTCTACTCCCAACTGAGACATCCCAAGAGACCCAAACTTTGACTAGCCACTCAGGTCAAAAAGTGATAACAAAAACATACACCACAATACAACTTGTATACAAAGTTACTGAGATTGCATAGTACTTTGGCTCTATTCAGGAATCATAGTATGCATGCTGTTCACTAATCTAATGTATAATAGGTATGGTGTTTTTTATGATGACTTTTAAGGTGAAACTAGTAAAACTGACATGTAAAAGCGTGCTCAGAGACCGTTTATAGAACAGCTTAAAGATCATACTTGACTCAAAACAGAGTAGGCAATGTCAACCCATGAGACCTCCGTGGCTATTCAGAATTTGTAATTTCACTGCGGTCTGTACTGATGCCTCCTGCTCAGCTGTAATGTTGGGTTGATCCTATAGTCACAAACTAAAATGAAATGGTTTAAGTGAAATTATACATATGTTCAAAAGAGTATTCTCAAAGGATCATATTTTAAACCAATGTGCTACTTGAGCAAATAAAGCATTATTAGCCCCATAAATATTGCTAACAAATTTTATTCCCCACATATTGAGGTGATATTTATATGAACAACTACAATAACGCAATGAATAAACACATCATGTAGTTTTAAGCACCTCATCTGCCTTCTTCTGATACATCCAAATGAGGCTTTTTTAACATTGTGAATGTCTGAGCCACTACATTTTAAATCAGTCAGCCAGAGATGTTTGTCTTCTCTCCCAAAATTTTGAATGTTCTCCCAAAAATGCACCCTGGCAAGATTCAGTCCATGGCCAATGACAGCTGTACATCACAATGTTCGAACTTTAAGGTCTTATCTCCTGCCAGAGCAGGGCTAGAGAGAGGCATATCATTCAGCTAGACATTCAATTACTCCCTTTTCAATGGGAAACATACCACTTGCTTTGAGCCATGGTAAGTCCCAAGATAACAGACTTTAAAAACATCTCAGCTGCATGTATACAACACCATTTTAGGGATTATTTTTATTGCTGTCTTTGTGCCTTGTGCAGTTGAACTCATAGTAATTTAGGTACTTGGTTATACAGATCAGGGACCTAAAAACTAGTTCTAATAAAATCCTTTAGAACTTCTTAACACATTTCCAAAACCGTTTTTCCTGTACATAAAATACACAATGGTAAACATTTTATCTGTACTTATTATGGGGCTAATAATGCTTTATTTGCTCAAGTAGCACATTGATTTAAAATATGATCCTTTGAGAATACTCTTTGAACATATAACTTATAAACATTTTATCTGTACTTTGTCACTCAAAGTGTTAGGCAAGGCACCCATATGAGCACTAGTAAATTTTTTGTCACAGCATGCCATACCATCATTCATTGTTTGTATTTCAAACACATGCATATAAGACGTGACTTATTTGCTCCTGATTTTTGTTTTTGTTTTTTGAAATTAGCAGTATTTTCCCAGCTCTAAGCAGATGTTTATACCCAATCTCCCCTTTGACCTACAGGCCTCAGATACTGAGCAGGTCACATTACTCTGCTTGTTCTGTACCCTCACTGGGCCTCATCAAGGAGGAAAACTTACAATGGATCTCTGTGCTCCTCAAATCCCTGGTTTTGACATTTTTTTGTGTTTAATAGGTAAGACCTCACTTTCCATGCTGTTTTATATTAAAAGATTGGATATGCACCATTGTATGGTGTAGAAAAGAGACAACAAAAGGAGGCCCCTCAGTACTGACTATGACCTATTAAAGCTGGGTACATAACAATATGCCAAACTTAAAACATACAAAAAGTCTTATCAATGACATGACACCAGCATAAAACTGGAGTAATACAGTGGTGAATTAGGCCCTTAATCTTATCTCAATGGTACTAACAACGTACTCAAAGTCAGGCATATACCTAATTGCCTTGGTGAACTTGGGCTGCATGGTGACACTTTATCAGTGTTATACGTTAGTGATAGGAACTTCGGATATTGTAGCAAATCTTGGGATCCTGGAAGGTGTCTCATCTGCAGACATCTCTTGGGAAACATTCTGCAGGATATTAAGGACAAAGATTGAGTCTTGGTCTGTGACTGGTAAAAATAGAAAGAAAATTTAGGATATTTTAGACAGATAAATAAAAGAATGCACAGTCTACTAAGAAGTTAAAATCTCACATTTGTTTTGAGTTCTCCAAGACAATACAGTAAGATTTCTACCCTATAAAATTAAGGGTAGTTACTGTGCAACTCTAGTTTGATGTTGATGTGATTTTGTTGATTTCACTAGACCCACACTGATAATGCAGACCTTAAAGCTTTATAGCAATGGTTCCCAAACATTTTTTTTCATGGACCACTTGAAAATTGCTGAGGGTCTCAGTGGACCACTTAATGATTTTTCCAAATGCTGTTTGTACCGTTAGCTAACTATTGTAAAGCACTTTGGATAAAAGCACTATATAAAAAAACCTTAATTAATGTTTTTTTTTTTGGTTCTACAAATAAAAGCACACCACTCACATTTTAATATCAGTCGTCTTAACTTTCTAATGCGATTGATGTGCCCTCTCTCCCCCACCACGGCAGCCCCCAAGCTGAGGCTGGGAAGGAGCGGGGTCTCTCCCTCTCTCCCCTGACACAACAGCAACGGAGCTGAGACTGGGAAGGAGGGCTGTCTCTCCCCGGCAGCCGCAGCCCTGGAGCTGGGGAAAATCGCCTCTTTCTCTGGCCTCCGCAGTCCTGCACATCCCAAATTCCCCCCACCCCCTCTTCTCACCCCACTGCCCCCTCCCACCTACCACCTATTCCCCCCCAAACCACCACCTCACCTTACATGTGCGTCTGCTCCAGAGGCCAGGCACCTAATTAGTGGAGTCACGCCTGCGTGGCTCCACTAATTAGGTGGGTGGCCCTTCATTCTCTTTTATGCGACCACCCAGGTGCTCACCTTAGAGGGAACTGTCTGTGGACCACCTGAATGGAGCTCGCGGACCACAGTTTCAGAACCTCTGCTTTATAGCATAGTAGTAAAATACCTAAATCTCAGGCTCCTGAGCCTAATTTAAATGTATGTATCATGATAAGCGGAACTGGAGTCAGAGGATTCATGTTCCCTGGAGGGACAATTATTGACAGGATACCAGTGGAACAGGGATCTTGAGGAGTTTGGGGGAAGCAACTCAGTCACATGGCTAGAGCAGTGTACATGGTTTAATCAAGTTCCACTTAACTTAATTTAACTTAATTTGCATTCAGCTTCACGCTTTCCTAATGAAACATAGGAGGTAAACAGTCTAGTAAAACTCTCGCCTCATTACTGGAAACTGTTTTGGATCAAAAATGTGGTGTCCTTTAAAAGGCAGCAAAAAATCATTTCATATCCTTGGGGAGTATATCAGCACTAACTGTACCCTAAAGGATTTGGAACCAGATTTTCAAAAGTATTTAGAAACCTATGGGTGCGGATGCGCATGTAGGCACTTTTGACAATCCCAATAGGTGCCTATTTGCATCTTCTGGGCACCAAAATACATATAAAAATCTGGCCATTTATGACTTCCAAGTTCTTGTATGTTTCTATTCTGTGTGGCTACCAGAGTGCATTATTTTTGAGGCTTAGAAAAACAGTATATTTCCTTACAAGGAAAAACTGGTACATACTCTGTATTTCCATAAACAGCTCAAGTTCTGAGATGTAGAACAAGGCTGAGAGCAGGATTTCCGAACAGTTACACCGAAATTAAAGTTTTGTTTCTTGCTAAACTGCTAATTGTTTTGAGTGGACACATTTATTTGTTTTAGCATGTGAGCAGTTTCTGATACCCCTCAGATGTGCAAAAGAAAGGAAGCAATGTCAAACAGATTTTATCCTAAATGGAGACGAGGAAGATTTACTTCAAAGTTCTTACTTTTTTTCTTTCTATTCTCTTTAATTGATAGTTGGAAGTTTTCCTTTTCTTTTCTCTTTTTAAAGATTGTCTCCTCTTTGCTTATGGATAACATTAAAACAGACATTGCTGGAATATTATGGGACATCTGTGTTTGCTTAGAAATAGCTAACAAGGGTTGTTTGTCCCTTGGGTTTAGTTATGTTTATCTTCTTCTAGTTTGAGTTGGGATTTTATACGATGCAACCTGCTGTGATAGTCTACTGGGAAACTTTTTCTATTTAAGTGGCTTTTTAAAATTCTTGTAATGGTTATATCATTTTTCCCCACTGTGGCTCTAGATAATATTACACTGTATTATAGTCTACTCTCTGGATATGAAACTGAAGATATTTAAGGGTAAATGAAAAATAGTATTTTATAGTTTTTTCTGGCTTTCATAATTGGTTCATTTCCTGTAGATCTGTCACTTAATGTGTTCATATGAAACAAACAGAATCAGAAAAAAATAAGTACAACTATGAAAAAACATAAGATAAATCATGCATATGAAAATCTGCCTCAGTATTAAAGTCTCTTCTAAAAGAAATTCTCTTTACAAAGAAATCAAATGTCCCACATTTCTTCAAATCAAACCTAACATCATACTAGCCACCCCTGTGTACATATGAGGGCACTGAAGGAGATTAATTTGTGAAAAGGCCCAAGTGAGATTGGTGTGAAATTAATAGTCACAGAAGTTTTTGAACATTATGCTGGGCCCAATGCTGCAGGCATCATCCTAGCAAAATTCCCACTCAAGGCACTGAGATTTTTTCCAGTAAAACCTCAGATATAGAGAAAGAAAAAGAGGTACAATGATAAAGCTGTAGCTATGTATACAATTCAAGAAAGTATATCACTGTAAAAAGGAATAAGTTGTCAGTCAGTCAGTGAAAGCAACTGGATCTTATCAAGGTCCTTTCTCACATGGACATTCAGCTGTCTCATTAAGTCTTGCTTAATAGCATGTATTAAACAAAATAAAATATCAAACACAAGATCAGAATCTGAAGACTGGCGACACCAATTAGAGTGTTCTGCCAGAAGCAAACCAATACGATCCAACAACAGGACTGTAAAAAAGCAATTAGAATGGATTTTAAAAAACATAGCTGAAACACAACCTTTTTGCTTCTCGCTGTGAGATCCCTCCTGGTGAGAGCAAACCAACATGCGAGCAAGCAAGGCACAAAGAGCAGCTGGCATTTCACTACTATACTAGAGCTGTCAATGCTATCCACATGGATCCCCACATGGGGGTCTTAGAGAACCCCTGATACTGTAATCTACAATACACTGGAGGAAAGACAGCCCTTTTCAAGGCCAGATCATAGTGCACATTGATATGTCGTGAATTCAAAGACCGGAATTGCTTTCCCTAAAATTTCTGTAAAGCGGACTGTTGATAAAACCACATAGGGCCAAGAACCACACAGAGGCTTACCTGTACCTGGCCAAAAACAAAAGTGATTGATCTCCATTTAAACAAAGGACTAATTAGAAAGGGATGTGGCACATGATTATCACTAGCAGAACGTTATGTAGCTACTTTTGCTTTTTTAACACTTAAATGATACTTCTTTAATTAGAGAGACAAGGTGGATAAGGTCATATCTTTTATTAGGTCTGAAGAAGAGCTCTGTGTAGCTTGAAAGCTTGTCTTTTTCACCCACAGAAGTTGGTCCAATAAAAGATGTTACCTTACCCACATTGTCTCTCTAACATCCTGGGATCAACACTGCTGCAACACCACTGCAAATTTCTTTAATTCTCTTGTATAGGCATTTGATTTAGTGGTTGCATGTTCAGTTCACATTGGTTTATTATTAAAGGACACAATTAAGACCGAAGAGGCTTGCAAGAGATAATGTATTATCATGTAGTTAGCTTCAAATTACATTAGCAATTAATAGGCAATTGAGCTTTTTATGATGCATTAAATGGTAAGGAATGTTTATGCCCCAATGAAAACAACGATTGCTAGTTATTAAGATATTAGGTATTAATAACATGTAACTTTTCTATTGACTATATTCTTGAATGTTTGCAAAATTTAATGTATTTTGTTTTGTTTTTTTTAAAAGGACAGAGTCAACTTCAAACACACACTTCTGTCTGATTTTTTTTTTTTAAATGTAGTTATAAGTAACACGAAAGTTCTCTAATCAACAGGTAGTTAAGTAAAAAAAATGTATCTTTCCTAGTTTCAATATGTTTGCTGACTTTGTGCATTTGATAGCACTTTTTGTAGAGTAATTTTTACTGTTTTCCCTGTAGTAAGAGTTTGGCCTTGATCCTACAAAGAGTTATGCCCGTGCTGACCGCTAGACATGGGATAGACCTATCAAAAGGAACTTTTTGAAGGATCAGAGCTTGAGTCTCTTCTTGGTTGTACAGGCTTTCCATACTGCAAAAAGGGAGAAGAAAAACATTTACTCTCTCTTCCCTGGGTCAAGAAAAAAGTGATTATGAAACTATGAGAACTGTCAGGGCAGGAGGCCTCAGGAGTATCTGAAATTACCCTTACCTAGAACTGGGTGGAAAATGAGGATTCTCCCCTCCCCCCATGGGAAATTTTGACATTTAGTCAAAAGATAAAAACCAATTTTTTTTTCTGTTGGGTTTCAGGAAAAAACAGTCACTTTCTGTTCAAAATTTTGGTAGGTCAAAACCCCAGTTTTCTATCAAAAACAGTTTTGACAATTTTTTTTTTTTTTTTTTACCATGCTAGGCCCAACTTCAGTAATTTAAACCTAAACTACACAACTAGTTTCATTTACTTACTGTCTTATATGTTTATTAAGGGCCAAATTCTTGTACCTCTGTTCATGCCAATCTCAACACCATTGAATTAGGAGCCAAATTCTACCCTGTTTTGCACCTAGTCTCAATTAATTATCCATCTATTCTTTAGTGAATTAGTTTCTTCATAGGCGCTAACTTTTGTTTTTCCCTGTGGGTGCTCTATCCCCACTCTGCCCCAAGGCCCCGCCACCCTCTCCCTTGAGGCTCTGTCCTTGCTCTGCCTCTTCCTGTCCCTGCTCTACCCCCTCCCTTGAGGCCCCATGCCAGCTGCTGAACAGCTGAATGGTGGCCCAGCTGAACAACTGTGGCTGGTGGGTGTTGATCACCCCCACTATTTTGAGCCTTGGAGCATCCATGAAGTTGGTGCCTATGCCTGATTCTCTCCTCACTTGTAGCAAAAGCAATGAGGAGTCCTTGTGGCACCTTAGAGACTAACAAATTTATTTAGGCATAAGCTTTCATGGGCTAGAACCCACTTCATCAGATGCATGGTGTGGAAAATACAGTAGCAGGTATAAATTCACAGCAAATGAAAAGATGGGAGTTGCCTTACCAAGTGGGAGATCAGTGTAATGAGACAATTCAATTAACAATAGGATACCAAGGGAGGAAAAATCATTTTTGTAGTGGTAATGAGAATGGCCCATTTCAAACAGTTGACAAGAAGGCATGAGTAACAGTATGGGGAAATTAGGTTTTGTAATGACCCAACCACTCCCAGTCTTTATTCAGGCCTAATTTGATGGCGTCCAATCTGCAAATTAACAGTTCTACAGTTTCACGTTGGAGTCTGTTTTTGAAGGTTTTTTTGTTGAAGAATTGCCACTTTTACGTCTGTTATTGAGTGACCAGGGAGATTGAAGTGTTCTACCAGATTTTGAATGTTGTAATTCCTGATGTCAGATTTGCGTCCATTTATTCTTTTGAGTAGAAACTGTCTGGTTTGGCCAATGTTCATGGCAGAGGGGCATTGCTCGCACATGATGGCATATATCACATTGGTAGACGTGTAGGTGAACGAGCCCCTGATCGTGTGGCTGATGTGGTCAGGTCCTATGATGGTGTCCCGTGAATAGATATGTGGACAGAGTTGGCACCAGGGTTTGTTGCAGGGTTTGGTTCCTGGGTTGGTGTTTTTGTTGTCTGGTGTGTAGTTGCTGGTAAGTATTTCCCTCAGATTGGGGGGGCTGTCTATAAGTGAGGACTGGCCTGTGTCCCAAGGTCTGTGAGAGTGAGGGATTGTCCTTAAGGATAGGTTGTAGATCCTTAATGATGTGCTAGAGAGGTTTTAGTTGGGGGCTGTAGGTGACGGCTAATGGCATTCTGTTACTTTCTTTCGTGGGCCTGTCTTGTAGTAGGTGACTTCTGGGTGCCCTTCTGGATCTGCCAATCTGTTTCTTCACTTCACCAGGTGGGTATTGTAGTTTTAAAAATGCTTGATAGAGATCCTGTAGGTGTTTGTCTCTGTCTGAGGGATTGGAGCAAATGCAATTGTATCTTAGAGCGTGGTTGTAAACAATGGATCGTGTGATGTGGTCTGGAAGAAAGCTGGAGGCATGTAGGTAAGTATAGCTATTAGTAGGTTTCCAGTATAGGGTGGTGTTTATATGATGTGACCAGGTCGGGCCAGATGGCTATAGGAGAGTAATTTTTTTTTTTTGAAGCAAAAGATGTTTTTATTTGCATAACACACTTACAAAGTAAAAACAGCAGCATATGCAATGTGTAACACAGCAACCAATCACAATTGTTTTCTCATTAGCTTCAGGGGAGGGAAGTGTTCAAGCTTGCCTGGGCCCAGAGCGGGGGGCTTCCTCGACTCTCGTGGTCTTCCACCCTTCCGAGTTACCTGGTGGCCCAGAGTGAGGGGGCTTCATCGACTCTCGTGGTCTTCCACCCCTTTGAGTTATCTGGCGCCACACCCGAGTGTCACCAACAATTCCCTCCTCTGAAAGCACCCAACAAGAGAGGCAGGCTGTGGGGTGGACAATCCGGGGGGGGCATGTGCACCCACATGTGAAAGGACCCCTCGAAGGTGGTGGTGTCCGCAGCAGCAATGGCTGGGGCCCCTTACTCTCTCCCCCAATCAAAGGGTCAAACAAAGGGACCCGGAAGGGGACACCGAGCAGAGAACCTCGGACAGCACCCACCGCTCCTCAAAAGCATCAAGGAAGTCAGTGGACGCCACCCAGAGGAACTCCGCCCGGATACGTGAACGGACCGAGGATCAGAAAATGGCCCCACAGTCACAGGAAACTCCATCGGCCAACCTCCTCTCTCTGGTTTTATAGATTTTAGCCAGGGCCAGGAGGAGGTTAACGAGGAGATCCCGCGACTTTGTGAGGCCACGGATGGGGAGTGCATAAATAAAAAGGTGAGGGGAAAAATGCAACCCAAAACATAATAGGAGATTTATGAGGAGCTGGAACAGTCTGCAGCCTGGCCTCGGAACCAAGGTGGAATATAGGCTGGCCCTCCGGGGCTGCTCACACTCCAAAGGTGGCAGAAGGTCTCGCCACTTTGTGTCGGGGCGGGACACTAGGGTGAGGGCATGAAGAGTGTGGAGCATGAGCATGTATAGATGTTTCCTTGGCGTGGTTTGGAAGCCTACCGGCTGCAGTTCATGCAGCCGGCTCGCAGTGAAGGGGTGAGGGGGTCAATTGGGTCTGCGGGGCAGGGGTCCAATTAAAAAGGTCCGGCGGGCCTGGGGTAGAGGGTGAGCGGGACGTGCCCTCGAGCAGGACCTGGTCGAGGTAAGCTCGAGCAGCAGGCGGCAAAGCGGCCTTCGCCTCCTGAAATACACGCTGGGGGGTGCGAGGTCTGGAGAGCCCCATGCGCCAGGCGAGCGTCACGGGATCCAGCCAGTCTCCCCGGTCGTAGTCCAGGAGGTCTCCGACTCTTGTGACTTCTGCCAGGATCAAGCTCTGGTGCACCGAGCGGGACTCCGCCACCTGCACACAGAGCTGGGGGCTGTGTAGCAAGGGCGCCGCGAGGAGATCTACCCCCTCGGTGGCCGCCACTGACCTGGTCATTAAAAACAGTTTCCAAGTCCGGAGGAGGTCCTGGTAGAAGACCGGCAGCCTGGAGAGGTCTCGCGGAAGACCTCCTGGACGGAGATAAAAGAGCTGCCGGTTATATCGGAGCCCTCGGATGCGGCGCAGGATGGCGTGCACCAGTGTGCTCCACGCAGAACTGCCTGCACCATAGAGGAACCTCTGTAGGGCCTGGAGGCGGAAGACACGGACCTGAGTGTGTAGACACTTCAGGCCCTGTCCTCCTTCCTTCAGGGGTAGATGAAGAACCCCTACAGGGGCCCAGTGCGTTCCTGACCAAAAGAACCCCAGAATCGATGTCCGGAGGTTGTTCAGGAAACTTGGGGCCGGGACCAGGGTGTTGAGCCGATACCACAGCATGGACAGGACTAGTTGATTAAGCACCAGTGCTCTCCCTCGGAGGGAGAGACATCGGAGTAGTCCCGTCCATTTCCGGAGCCGCTCTATCACCCCGCTCTCTAAATTTTCCCAGTTTTCCAGCAGAGTGGGATGCGTGGCAGAAAGGTAAATGCCGAGGTAGAGCAGCGGACCCGTGCTCCACCGGATGGTCTGAAGCGCAGGTGGGAGGGAGCTTGTCTGCCACCAGTCTCCTACCGCCAAGCCAGAGCTCTTGACTCAGTTGACCCGGGCGGAGGAGGCTGCCGAATAGATGGCCTGGCAAGCCTCCACCCGCGCCAAGTCGCCGGGGTCTTGGATCACGAGGAGCACGTCATCAGCATACGCCGACAGGACCAGCCGCAGCTCCGGCTCCCACAGCACGAACCCTGTCAAGCTCCTGCGGAGGAGACAGAGGAAGGGCTCAATCGCCAGAGCGTACAGCTGGCCCGAGAGGGGGCACCCCGCCATACTCCTCCCCCGAAACTGACCGGTTCGGTCAGGGTCCAGTTGAGCTTAACCAGACACTCTGCAGAAGTGTTCAACACCCGGAGAAAACCCACAAACTGGGGTCTGAAGCCAAATGACCACAGAGTGCTCAGGAGGTACCCATGGTCCACCCTATCGAACGCCTTCTCCTGATCTAGGGACAGGAGGGCGAACGACAGACCCTCTCTACGGCCGAGTTCCAAAAGGTCCCGAACCATAAATAGGTTATCAAAGATTCTGCGGTCCGGGATGGTGTAGGTCTGGTCTGGGTGGATCACGTCCACCAGCACAGACCCTAGCCGCAGCGAGATTGCTTTCACTACGATTTTGTAGTCCGTGCTGAGGAGCGAGACGGGACGCCAATTTCGTAAATCGCGGAGGTCCCCCTTCTTTGGCGATAAGGCGAGCACAGCTTGCCTGAACGAAAGAGGGAGGACCCCACTCTGCAGAGACTCGGCCCAGACAGTGACTAGGTCTGGGTCGATGACATCCCAAAACACGCGGTAGAACTCCACGGTCAGCCCGTCCATGCCTGGAGACTTATTAGTGGGCATACGACGGAGGGCTTCTGAGAGCTCAGCCAGAGTGAGAGGCAACTCTAGCCGGTCTCGGTCGCTCACACTGACCGTAGGGAGCTCCTCCCAAAGCACTTTGCAAGCGCTAGGGTTGGTCGGATCCAGGGAGAAAAGACTTGCGTAGAAGGCTCGGGCCCTCCGCTCATCTCCGCCAGTTCCGTGAGGGGGGTGCCATCTTCTGCCAGGAGGCAGGTGACGTGTTTCTTGGCCCCCCTTGTTTTCTCCAGGACCAGGAGGAGGTTAGAAGAAGCAGGAGCCGCGATCCATCTCCCGAAAGAGGCGGATGCGGGATCGAACAAAGGCGCCCAGGGCCCGATGGTCTTCAAGGGCCTGGAGCTTCTCCCGGCACACTCTGCAGAGCAGCGGGTCTTCGGGGCTGTCGGCCAGACACCTCTCCAGCTCTAAGACCTCCTGTTCCAACTACTCTATCGCTGCATTTCTCCGTCGGCTGATGCCCCAGTGTAGTCGCAGCAGAAGAGCCTGGCGCGCACCTTCCCCAGGTCCCACCATCGCTGCGCCGAGAGAAAGGCGCGCCGCTGCCCTCGCCAGGCCAGCCAGAATTTCCGGAAGGACGTCATGAAGCTCTCATCCTCCAACAGGCTGTTGTTAAAATGCCAGTAGGCCGGCCCCGGCCTCTCCACATAGAGGGAGGCTGTCACGGTGGCTAGGTGACGGTCAGAAAATGGGGCCAGCCAAATGCTGGAGCAGTGGGCTCGTGAGAGATGGAAGCATGATAAATAAATGCGGTCCAACCAGGAGTGGCTTGACCGATGGGCTTCCAACCGGACAAAGGTGAACGTGGAAGTGTCATCTGGGTGGTGGTTTCGCCAGATGTCCACTAGGGAGTGATGTTCAACTATCTCCCGGAGGGTGTCCGTGGCAGCCGGGCTCTGCTCGGTCCCCAAGCGGTCTCGCTCCTCGAGGGTGGTATTAAAATCCCATCCCAGGACCAGGCACTTGTGAGGATCTAAGGTGCCGAGGAAAGCGGACGCCCGCTGATAGAATTGCAGCCGCTCCGGGCCCGATGTCGGGGCATAGACGTTAACAAGGTTAACCACAAGCCCCTCTATACGGACCCGGAGATGCAGCAGGCGACCTGGTACGGCCTCTGCAACCCCTAGCACCTCGGGCCATAGGTCGGGGGAGAACAGGGTCACCACTCCAGCCTGCTGAATCGTGGAATGGCTAAAGTAGACCCTGTCCCCCCACTCCAGCCGCCAACTGTCTTCGGTGGTTGGATCCATATGGGTCTCCTGCAGGAAAATCACAGAGTACCCTCCCTCCCGAAAGAAGGAGAGCACCTGGGACCTGCAGAGAACCATCCTACAACCCCAGGTGTTCAACGTTGCGATGGTGAGAGGTGTCATGGGGGGGGTCGGGGGGGATTCTCACTGGCAGGGACGCTCGCATCTCCCAGTGTGCCGCGCAGCAGTCCTTGACCCATCCCGTAGGTGAGTAATTGGTCACGGAAGACGCGGACCCACCAGTAGGCCGTGGCATCCTGCTTCCCCGTCCCTTTACCTTCCCCCATGAGGGCCCTTGTGGCCCAGAGGATTTGAAAAAAATCTCCCCATCGCTGGAGAGCAAGCTGTACCTTGTTGCGGGAGCCATGGACATCCTCTAAAAACTTCCACAGCTCTCCTCGCAGCTCATGGGGGGATGGGGTTATGGTTTCCCAGTTGTTCCCCGGCAGGGCCCTTGGTGCAGCCCTGTGGTCCACTAAAATGGACAAGCAGGGTGCGAACCCCCGACAGGGTGCCTGATGGGCTGGAGCTTCTAGGCCCACCTCAAGCTTTGGGGCGATAGGGGGTGGTGGAGGGAAAATAGCAGCCCCTATTGGGTCGGGGCAGGAGAACACAAAGGCCGCTCCCTGGGGGTCATCAGTTGGGAAAGGGAAGGAGACAGCCCTGGGGGCGGCAATGATATTGCAAGAGGTAAATTGGATAGGGGCAGGGGCAGAGGTGAGGTTCTGGGTTTCGGGAGGCAAGCAGTTGGATGGTGGCGCCTCCCGATCAGGCTCAAGGGTTAAGGGGGTGGGGAGGGAGCTCTCAGTGACACTGGGCACGCGCTCTGTGGTGGATTTAGCTGCCACAGCATCAGGAGGTGGATTATCTTCTATAGGGCCCCCGCCCGGGAAGGAAGTCGATTGCTCCGTACCAACTGGGGGTGCCCCTGGCAACTCGTGTCCCGGCCGCGTGGCGCCAGCTGTCACCTGAGCAGGCTCGGTGGTCATCAGCGGGGTGCCATCAGCGGCCGGGTTGATGGAGGAGTCCAGGGGCTCCTCGGAGGTGGGAGCGGAAGCAACAGTTAAGGGGAGGGAGCATGGGGAAAAGAGGGGTGGAGTGAGGTCGCCCAGATCGAGATTTGCTGGCAAAAGGTCATCCTCCCCCTGGGCGACCGGGGTCAGATCTAAGGCCTCGATCTTCTCGAACATGGAGGAGAGGACACTTTCTGCCGCCCCGGGGTTCTCCCCACCAGCGCCCGCCACGACGGTTGTCTCGGGGTTCACGGGGACTTCGGGTAGCGTCAGGACAGAAGGGGCTTCCTCGAGGGTCTCGGAGGGGAGGGTCTCCCATGGAGGGGAGACACTACCCTCTGGTGCTGCCATGTCTTTTCCGGCTGACACCAGTGGATGGGACGCACTCGTGGGCAAAGCGGAAGGTTCGGCATCGGTGCCCCCCTTCCTGGTCTTCCGGGGGGCCTCTGCCTCGAGTAGATGAGGCGGAGCTTGAGCCTTCCACTTGCCTCACTTCCCCTGGACTAGGGCCCAGCCCTCCATGGCATCATCTGGGGGCTGGTTAGCAGGGGTCGTGTCAGGGGGTAAAGGCGATGGCTCAGGGACTTGGGGGTGGGAATGGTGGGGCAGCATAAGGGAGGGAGGATTCTCCTTGGGGCAGGCTCTCTCCCATGCCTGGTGGTATCTCTGCCACACCCTCCTCCATAGGCCCCGCTAGATTGTCAGCAGCGAGGGCGGGGCTCTCCCGTTTGTCTGGGTGTTGTAGGGGAGGTGCCCTTTGGGCCTGAGCGGGAGTAGTGGTGGTCCGAAGAGGAGGGGGGGGCGTGTTCGGGTACCGGGCGGCCAGAGGCATCGGCAATGATGGGGCCAATGTCCTGCCGGGTCTCGGGGATCCCAGGTGCCCCTCCTTGCCGGGCTAAGGGGCAGTCCTCCGGACACGCCCCAACGCCCAGCAGAGGTAGCACCGGGCTTCCCCCATGGAAAAGTACACCCGGTAACGGGTCCTCTGGTGGGGGACTAGGCAGGACCCTTTGAGTGCCACTCCGTCGCGCGCCGCCGACGGCAATAAAAGTTGCACTTGCCGGTGGAAGGAAAAAATGTGATGGAGGGTGGGGTCTTTGCAGCCCAACGGGAGAGGGCTGATAACAGAAACAGGTTTCCCCAGGGTGGAAAGGGCAGGTAGCAGGGCAGCACTGGGGAGAAAAGGAGGGACAGAGGTCAGGACCAGGCGGATGCCCACGTCCTCTAGCGGCTCTAGGGGGACAAACCCACCACCCCCACCGCCAGGCCCCTCTCCACCTCCTCCTGGGCGGCAGCCTCCGATGCTAAGAAGAAGACGACGTTCCCGTACATTTTGGAGGCCGCCACAATGGCCGAGGGCCCCCTACCCTCGCCAACGTCCGCACAGAGGTCTCCACATGGGGCGAGGTGGGCACCAGGAGGCATCGGACACCGTGCTTCCTTCTCATGGTGGGAAAGGGGCCCTGGCCACTATTGATGGTGGTGGAGGCGGTGGGCAGGAGAGATGACGAGGCGGCAGATGGGGGGGCTGCCGCCGCCCGGACATGCATCCTGGGGGCTGAGGGAGGGACATCCGCAGAACTGGTGGAGGGGGCAGTGGGGGAGGACGCCGTGGTCGGTGGCGGGGTTGCAGAAGTGGGGGTGGCCCCTGCCATGGAGGTCCTGGTGCTTTTAGCGGGGCCCTTCCCCTTCTTCTTGCCCTGGACTTTCCCGCCGGCTGGAGGGGCTTCCCTAGAGTCTGGGGAGGCGATGGGCATGGCAGCGGCGGAGGTCACCCCGGTGCCCTCCATTGCCGATGCCCCAGCGGGGGTGATGGCAGGTGGTTAACAGGAGTTGGGGTCAGATAGAAAGGGACAAGATGTGGGGTGGACAATTCGGGGGGGGGGGGCACATAAACCATCGTACGCTTGTCCAGAGAGTCCTGTTTGGTTGGCTGGTGCTTCTGGTCCAAGCGGTGGAATCAGGGCGAACAGCTGAATCCAGAGGCAGATGTTAGATAGCCAGCAAAGATGGCGGGGGGGGGGGGGGCAGTGAGGAAGGTCATAGTGTGGGGGTTGGGAGGACACAGATGGATCGGGGGGCAGCTCTGTGCCACACCCCCCGTGTCCCTACAAACACAATTAAGACACAGTCAAGGCTTCCCCCCACACGAGAGCACAGTTCGAAAGTTACTCAGTCTTAGGCCCCCTCCACGGCAATTTGTAGATTCCCCAGGCGGTGTTCCTCTGGTGGACAGCTTTTTTTCTGTCTATTCCAGGTTTTCTTTTTTTCAGCAACAGCATTCCAGAAATGCCGGAGTAAGTGATAAGAATCCTCTCGACCGCAAACGGGTCCGCAGACAAACAGCAAGCGGCTGGGTCTGGGGGCTGGGTCCTTCCACTCCCCCACTCTGGGAAGCAGGCCGGCAGGGCCCCCCTCTCTCAGGGGGAGGGTTCAGCTGAAGCAGCAGCAGCGTCCAAAGGCGGGCGGGGGGGTGCTAACAGCTGGCTGGCAGCTGGCCAGCACTCTAGCAACAGCAGGATAGGAAAAAAACAAAACAAAAAAAACAAACCAAAAAAAAGAAAGAAATGGAGGAGAAGGGCGGGGGGAGCGTCTGGCCCGGTCGGGGCGGGGGGGGGGGGGGGCGGAAAGCGAAAGCAGGGGCAAAAAGCAAGGAAAGGCCAGGCCAGAGGGCAGCAGCAGGAGAGCAGGCTAACTAGGTCCCTTTTCCCTGGGTAAGGTAACAGGGAAGGTTTTTTGTTTGTTTGTTTGTTTTTTTGAAACAGAAAAGAATTTTATTGTGTAACACTTGCAAAGAGTTACCAAAGAAACAAAACAAACTATGCAACAAACCAACGCAAACAGAAGGTATAACACAGCAGCTTTCAGGAGGGAGAAGTGTTCAGGCTAGCCTGGGCCCAGAGCGGGGGGGCTTCCTCGACACTCGTGGTCTTCCACCCCCTCGAGTTACCTAGTGCCGCGCCCAGTGTCACCGATTATCCCTCTCCTGAGAGTGCCCGGCAAGATGGGCACGGCTGCAGGGTGCGCGGTTTGGGGGTGGGGGGGGGTAGACACCCATGTATTATAGGACCCCTCCTAGATGACAGTAATGATGGTATCCACAGCAGCAACGGCTGGGGCTGGAGTCTCTCGCTCTTCCCCTCAATCAAAGGGTCAGACGGAGGGAACCGGACGGGGTCACCGAGCAGAGAACCCCGGGCAGTGACCACCGCTCCTCGAAGGCATCAAGGGAGACGGTGGACGGCGCCCAGAGGAACTCTGCCCGGATACGTGAATGTACTGAGGATCGGAAAAAGGCCCTACAATCGCAGGACGTTTCATGGGCCAACCTCCTCTCTCTGGTTTTATAAATGGCTGTTTTAGCCAAGGCTAGGAGGAGGTTAACCAGGAGATCCCGCGATTTTGTGGGGTCACGGATGGGGAGTGTATAGATAAAGAGGTGAGGGGAGAAATGAAGCCAAAAGCGCAATAGAATATTTGTGAGGAACCGGAAAAGGGGCTGCAATCTGGCACACTCTAGATATACGTGTGCCAGGGTTTCCCTCACATTACAAAAAGGGCAAGTATCCGGGATGGGGGTAAACCGTGTCAGAAACACGCCCGTGCTCACAGCTCCGTGAAGGAGCCGCCAGCTGATGTCCCTGACGGGCCTCGGGACCAAGGTGGAATACAGGCTGGCCCACCGAGGTTGCTCACCCTCCAAAGGTGGCAGGAGGTCCCGCTACTTTGTATCGGGGCGGGATACCAGGGTGTGGGCGTGAGTGTGTATAAATATTTCCGTCATGCAATTTGAAAACTGACCGGCTGCAGTTCATGCAGCCGGCTTGCAGTGAAAGGGTGAGGGGTTTGTTGGGATTGGCAGGGTAGGGGCCCAATGGAAAGGTCCGGGGGGCCTGGGGTAGAGGATGGGTGGGGTGCGCCCTCGCGCAAGGCTCGGTTGACATAAGCCTGAGCAGCAGGGGTCAAGGCGGCCTTCACCTCCTGAAGTACGCGTCGGGGGGTACGAGGGCTGGAGAGCCCCATGCGCCGAGCAAGCGTCAGGGGATCCAGCCAGTCTCTCCGGTCATAGTCCAGGAGGTCTCCGACCCTCATGACTTCCACCAGGACCAACCTCTGGCTCACCAAGCGGGACTCCGCCACCTGCACACGGAGTTGGGGATTGTGTAGCAGGGGCTCCGTGAGGAGATCTGCTCCCACGGTGGCCGCCACGGACCTGGTCGTTAGAAACAGTTTCCAGGTCTGGAGGAGGTCCTGGTAGAAGACCGGCAGCCCAGAGAGGTCTCGCGGAAAACCTCTCGGACAAAGATAAAAGAGCTGCCGGTCGTATCGGAGCCCTTGGAAGCGGCGCAAGAAGGCGTGAACCAATATGCTCCACGTCGAACTACCTGCACTATAAAGGAGCCTCTGCAGGGCCTGGAGGTGGAAAATGTGGACCTGAGTGTACAGACACTTCAGGCCCTGCCCTTCTTCCTTCAGGGGTAAATGAAGAACTCCAACAGGGGCCCAGTGCATTTCTGACCAAAAGAACTCTAGAATCAATCTCCGGAGGTGAGTCAGGAAACCCGGGGCCGGGGCCAGGGTGTTGAGCCGGTATCAGAGCGTGGACAGGACTAGTTGGTTAAGCACCAGTGCTCTCCCTCAGAGGGAGAGACATCGGAGTAGCCTCCTCCATTTCCGGATCCGCTCTATCACCCCGCCCTCTAAATTTTGCCAGTTCTCCGGTGGGGAAGGGTGCGTGGCGGAAAGGTAAACGCCGAGATAGAGCAGTGGACCCGCGCTCCAGCGGATGGTCTGAAGCGCGGGTGGGAGGGAGCTTACCTGCTGCCAGTCCCCCACCGCCAAGCCAGAGCTCTTGACCCAGTTGACTCGGACGGAGGAGGCTGCCGAATAGATGGCCTGGCATGCCTCCACTCGCGCCAAGTCGCCCGGGTCCAGGACCACGAGGAGTACGTCATCGGCGTACGCTGACAGGACCAGCCGCAGCTCCGGCTCCCACAGCACGAACCCTCTCAAGCTCCTGCGGAGGAGACAGAGGAAAGGCTCGATCGCCAGAGTGTACAGCTGGCCCGAGAGGGGGCACACCTGCCACACTCCTCACCCAAATCTGACCGGTTCGGTCAGGGTCCAGTTGAGCCTAACCAAACACTCCGCGGAGGCATACAGCACCCGGAGAAAACTCACAAACTGTGGTCCGAATCCAAACGCCTGCAGAGTGCTCAGGAGGTACCCATGGTCTACTCTATCGAACGCCTTCTCCTGATCAAGAGACAGGAGGGCGAACGACAGACCATCTCTCCGCCCGTGTTCCAAAAGGTCTTCGACTAGAAATAGGTTGTCAAAAATGCTGCGACCCGGGACAGTATAGGTCTGGTCTGGGTGGATCACGTCCGCCATCACGGACCCTAGCCTCAGCGAGATTGCTTTTGCTACGATTTTGTAATCCGTGCTAAGGAGTGAGACGGGACACCAGTTTAGTAAATCGCGGAGGTCCCCCTTCTTCGGCAACAAGGCGAGCACCGCTTGCCTGCATGACAGAGGGAGGACCCCACCCTGCAAAGACTCAGCCCAGACAGTGACAAGGTCTGGGCCGAGGATGTCCCAGAACGCGCGGTAAAACTCCACGGTCAGCCCGTCCATGCCCGGAGATTTATTGGTGGGCATGCGACGGAGGGCTTCCGAGAACTCGGCCAGGGTGAGAGGCAGCTCTAGCTGGTCTCGGTCGCCCACGCTGACCGTGGGGAGTTCCTCCCAGAGCACCCCGCAAGCGCCAGGATCGGTCAGATCCGGGGAGAAAAGGCTTGTGTAGAAGTCACGGGCCCTCCCACACATCTCCTCCGGATCCGTGAGGGGGGTGCCGTCTTCCGCTAAAAGGCAGGTGACGTGTTTCTTGGCCCCCCTCGTTTTCTCCAGGGCATAGAAGAAGCGGGAGCCGCGGTCCATCTCCTGAAGGAGGTGGATGCGGGACCGGACGAAGGCACCTCGGGCCCGGTGGTCCTCGAGGGCCCGAAGCTCCTCCTGGCACGCTCCGCAGACGGACGGGTCCTCGGGGTTGGCGGCCAGGTGCCTCTCCATCTCTAAGACCTCCCGTTCCAACTGCTCTATCGCCGCATTTCTCCGTCGGCTGGTGCCCCGAGTGTAGTCACGGCAGAAGAGCTTGGCGCGGACCTTCCCTAGATCCCACCATCGCCGCACCGAGGGAAAGGCACGCCACTGCTCTCGCCAGGCCAGCCAAAACTCCCGGAAGGACGTCACGAAGCTCTCGTCCTCCAACAGGCTGTTGTTAAAGTGCCAATAGGCTGGCCCCGGTCTCTCTGCACGGAGGGAGACCGTTATGGTGGCTAAATGATAGTCGGAGAATGGGGCCGGCCGAATGGTGGAGGAGTGGGCCTGTGAAAGATGGAAATGGGATAAGTAAATACAGTCCAACCGAGAGTGGTGTGACCGATGGGCCTCCACCCGGACAAAAGTGAACGTGGAAGTGTCATTTGGGTGATGGTCACGCCAGACGTCCACTAGGGAGTGATGTTCAACTATTCCTCGGAGAATATTCGCGGCGGCTGGGCTCGGCTCGGCCCCTGAGCGGTCCTGTTCCTCGAGGGTGGTGTTAAAGTCCCCTCTCAGGACCAGGCACTTGTGCAAATCTAGGGTGCCGAGAAAGTCGGACACCCGCTGATAGAATTGTGGCCGCTTTGGGCTCGTTTGCGGGGCATAGATGTTAACAAGGTTGACCACGAGCCCCTCCATACGGACTCGAAGGTGCAGCAGGTGGCCCGGCACGGCCTCAGTGACCCCTAGCACCTCGGGCCGTAGGGTGGGGGAGAACAAGGTTGCCACTCCAGCTTCCCAAGTCGTGAAGTGGCTAAAGTATACCCCGTCCCCCACTCCAGCCGCCACCTGTCCTCGATGGTCGGGTCCGTATGGGTCTCCTGCAGGAAAGCTACAGAGTACCCCCCTTCCCGAAGGTAAGAGAGCACCTGGGATCTGCGGAGAGCCATCCTACAGCCCCTGGTGTTCAAGGTTGCAATAATGAGAGGCGTCATGCGGAGGGCTGGGGGTTTCTTATTGGTGGGGATGTTCGTGGCCCCCGGCAGGTTGCGCAGCAACCCGTGACCCATCCCGTGGATGAGTAGATTGCTTCGGAAGCCGTGGGCCCGCTCGTAGGCCGCAGCACCGCGCTTTCCTTGCCCCCTGCCCTCCTGTATAAGGGCCCTTGTGGCCTGAGGAATTTGATCAAAGTCCCCCCATAGCTGAAGAGCCAGCTGTACCCTATTGCGGGCACCACGGGTGTGTTCTAGGAACTTCCGTAGTGCTTGCCGCAGCTCATGGGGGGTGGGGTTACGATTTCCGGGGTATTCCCTGGTGGGGCTCTTAATGCAGCCTCGTGGTCCGCTAATGCGGGTAGGCAGGGTGCGGACCACCGACGGGGCATCTGACAGGCTGGGGTTATTAAATCCATTTCACGCCTTGGTGTGGAAGGGGATGGCGGGGCACAACTAGAAAGTGCAAAGACTGCTCCCTGGGGGGAATCTACGAAAGGCGGGAAAGAAATAATCCTGGGGGCGGCAATAGCATTGCAGGAGGAGGTAAATTGGGCAGGGACAGGGGTAAGGCTCTGGGCTTCAGGAGGTGAGCAGCTAAAAGAAGGCGCCTCCTGAGCAGGGTCAAGGGTTAAGGGGTAAGGGAGGGGGCTCCCAGTGGCGCTAGGCGCTGGCTCCGTGGTGGTCTTGGCGGCCATGGCATCAGGTGGTGGACCACCTTCTGCAGGGTGCTCGCCCGGGAAGACAATTAGGGGGAGGGAGCATGGGGAAAGGGGGGCTGGGGTGAGGTTGCCCAGATCGAGGCCAGCCGGTAGTAAATCATCCTCTCCCTGGGTGACCGGGGTCAAATCTAGGGCCTCAATTTCCGCATACACGGAGGAGAGGCCAACTCCTGCTACCCCAAGGGCCTCTCCTCTAGGGCCCGCCACAACGGTCGCTTCGGGGTTCGCGGGGGGTTCGGGTGGTATCCGGGCAGGAGGAGCTTCCTCAGGGGTCTCGGAGGGGAGGGTCTCCCGTGGAGGGGGGATTCTGCCCTCCAATGCCAGTCTGTCTTCCCCTCCCGACACCAGCGGATGGATCTCACTCGTGGCCATAGCGGAAGGCTCGATATCGGTGCCTCCTTTCCTGGTCTTCCGGGGGGCTTCCGCATCAGATGGGTGCAGCGGAGCTCGAGCCTTCCGCTTGCCTCGCTTCCCCTGGACTAGGGTCCAGCCCTCCATAGCATCGTCTGGGGGTTGGTTAGCAGGGGTCGTGTCGGGGGACGGAGGCGATGGTTCAGGGGGGTAACGGTGAGGCAGCATGAGGGGCGGGGGGTTCTCCTTGGGGTGGGCCCTCTCCTATACCCGGTAATATCTTTGCCACACCCTCCTCCATAGGCTCTGCCGGATTGGTAATAGCAAGGGTGGGACTCCCTTGCTTGCCTGGGCGTTGTAAGGAAGGTGTTTCTTGAGCCCGGACGGGAGCACCGGTGGGTCGAGTAGGAGGAGGGTTGGTTTCAGGTGCCGGGCGGCCAGGGGCATCGGCAACAGTGGGGCTGATGTCCTGCCGGGTCTCGGGGGTCTCGGGTGCCCCTCTCCCTGGGCCAAAGGGCAGTCTCTGCGGACATGCCCCGCTGAGCGGCAGAGGTAGCACCGGGCCTCTCCGGTGGAGTAAAAGACCCGATAGCGGGCTCCTTGGTAAGGGACTAGGAAGGACCCCTCGAGCGCCTCTCTGTCACGCACCGCGGCTGGCGGTAGAAGCTGCACTTGCCGGCCGCACGAAAGGACGTGACGGAGGGTGGGGTCCTTGCAGCCCAACAGGAGAGGGCTGATGACAGAAACAAGTTTCCCCAGGGTGGAGAGAGTGGGTAACAAGGCAGCACTGGGTAAAAAGGGAGGAACGGAGGTGAGGACGAGGCGAATGCCCAGGTCTTCTAGCAGCTCTAGGGGAACAAACACCCCCCACCACCACCACCAGGCCCTTCTCCACTACCTCCTGGGCAGCAGCCTCCGAAGCCAAGAAAAGAACGACCTTCCCATACATTCTGGAGGCCACCACAATAGCCGTGGGTCCTACCACCTTCGCCAACGCCTGCACGTATGTCTCCAAGAGACACCGTGCCTCCTGGTCAAGGTGGGGAAGGGGCCCCGGCCGCTGGTGATGGTAGCAGAGGCAGTGGGTGGGCGAGATGATGAGGCGGCAGGCAGGGGGGAGCCTGCCACCGCCCGGGCATACGTCCTGGGGAGGGACATTCACAGAGCTGGTAGAGGGAGCAGCAGGGAGGGACGCCACGGTCGATGACGAGGCCACAGCTGTGGGGGCAGCCCCTGCCATGGAGGGCCTTGATGTTTTAGCGGGGCCCTTTCCTTTCTTCCCGCCCTGGCCTTTCCGGCCAGCTGGGGGGGGGTCCTAGAATCTGGCGGGGGCGGTGGGCGCAGCAGCGGCAGTAATCGCCCCGGTGCCTCCTGCTGCCGGTGCCCCAGCGGTGGCGGTGGCAAGTATTTTAACAATAGTGTGGGGGGGGCCTTGGGGTTTGGGCAGGGGGGGAGGTGGGGGAGGGACAGTTGATATTGTTAGAGGGGCCTCGCACCTCTCATTCCCTGCCATTGTGAGCAGGGAGAGATGGGGAGACACCGGAAGGAGGAGGGGGAAGCAGATTAACCGCTCCTCCCTGCTGGGCTGCAGCCGGGGTGTGGGGATGCCGAATGGGCTGGACTGGGAGGGGGGGAATAACAAAAATCGGGGTCTGGTGAGAGGGTCAAGCTGTGGGATTAGCAGTCTGGGGGGGAGGGTGTAGACCCTCGCACGTTTGTCCAAAGAGTCTCGTTTGGTCGGCTGTTATGTCCGGTCCGAAAGGCAAAGTTCAAAGCAAACAGCTGGATCCGAAGACAGATGGCAGGTTGCCAGCAGGGACGGACAGCGGGGGGGCCGTGACAGTTGTAGTAATGGGGGGGGGGGGCACCGATGGATCGGGGGGCAGCTCCATGCCACACCCCCTGTGCCGCCACAAACGCAATTAAACCACAGTCAAACTCCCCCCCATGAGAGTATAATTCAAAAAATTACTCAGTCTTACGGCCCCCTTCACGATGATTTGTAGCTTCCCTGGGTGATTTCTCCTGTCTTCTGAAATCTTCCTCTCCAACTGTGTTGGCTGTGTGCCAAGGCTTTCGGCAGGCCGAGAATGTTGTAAAGATAAGACAGGAATTCCGACCTAACAGCAAAACGGCTGGGTCTGGGGGCTTCCACTCCCCCCTCCGGGTAGCAAAATCGGCAATCTTCCCCCCCTCCTCCGGGGGTTTCAGCTGAGGCAAATAGCTGCGCCCGAGAGCAGGCGTGTGTGTGTGGGGGGGGTGCTGGCAGTAAGCTGGCGGCTGACCAGCACTCAAAAGGCAACAACAACAAAAAAAACGGCAAAAAATCAAAACAAAACAAAAAAGCGTCTGGCCCGGTTTGCTGGGGGGGGAACTAAGGCAGGGTCAAAAGTAAGAAAAAATCCAGGCCAGGGGGCTTTAGGAAAGAATAGAAAGCAGATAGCTAAGGAGCAAGCGAGGGAGGTCCCGTTTCCCAACAGGGGCGGTTCTAGAACAATCAGGAACCTTCTGGAGATAATTAAGACAGGCTGATTAGAACACCTGCAGCCAATCAAGAAGCTGCTAGAATCAATTAAGGCAGGCTAATCAGGGCACATGGGTTTTAAAAAGGAGCTCACGTCAGTTTGTGGTGTGCATGTGTGGAGCTGGGAGCAAGAGGCACTAGGAGCTGAGAGTGAGAAAGCCGACTGTTGGAGGACTGAGGTGTACAAGCATTATCAGACACCAGGAGGAAGGTCCTACGGTGAGGATAAAGAAGGTGTTGGGAGGAGGCCATGGGGGAGTAGCCCAGGGAGTTGTAGCTGTCACACAGCTGTTCCAGGAGGCGCTCTAGACAGCTGCATTCCACAGGGCCCTGGGCTGGAACCTGGAGTAGAGGGTGGGCCCGGGTTCCCCCCAAATTCTCCCAACTCCTGGTCAGACACAGGAGGAGTCGACCTGGACTGTGAGTTCAGAAAAATGGCCAAGCTGAGGGCTGCCGTGAAGCTCCAAGGTGAGCAAATCCTCCAATAAGTGCAAAACCCACCAAGGTAGAGCAGGAACTTTGTCACAACTGGTGTCGGAAGTGGGATCTGGTGTCCACAGCGCGGTGGAAGGAGCGTGTTTGGAAGGGGAAAAAAAAGGGAAGAGGGTCAATTTTTTTTTTTTCCACCACAATGGAAGAGGTAGTGCAGGCACTGATACAAGCTACGACTGCCCAGCAGGAGGCTACTCATGTCCAGGCAGCCGCCCAACATGAGGCAGTGCGGCTGCAGCAAGAGACTAATCACCTGCTGATGGACTAGGCTGCTCAAGACCGGGCTATGTTGTGGGAACTGGTAAACCAGGTAAAGGGCCTTACAGAGCTGAACTGCTGCCATGATGGGACGCAGATCATGCGGCCCAGCAATTGGCTGCAGAAAATGACACAGGAGGATGATGTAGAGGCATAACTCCTGGCCTTTGAGAGGACAGCCCAGCAGGAGGCTTGGCCCTGAGAACAGTGGTCTGGCATCCTTGCTCCATTCCTGTGCGGGGAGGCCCAGATGGCCTACTATGAAGAGGCTGCGGCAGACTACCCCCAGCTGAAAGCAGAGATCCTGGCCAGATCTGGGGTAACGACCGCAGTGCGGGCCCAACGATATCATGAGTGGAGGTACCAGGAAAACAAAACCCCATGCTCCCAATTATATGACCTCATCCATCTCGCATGAACGTGGTTACGAACTGAGTCCTGGAGTCCAGAGGAGATACTAGAGGTTCTGGTCATCGACCAGTACATGAGAGGACTACCACCAGACCTTCGCGCCTGGGTAAGCCAGAATGAACCCTCCACCTACGACGAGGTTGTCGTGCTGGTAGAAAGGCAAAGGACGGCGAGGGAGCTGACCCAACCAGATAAGGAAGAAGCACCCCGGGTTAAACTAGAGCTTGGGTGACTGGGCCACCAGGAGAACCCAGGTGGAAAAAGAAAGGGGCTGAAGGCCCACCAGAAGCTACAAAGAGTCGGAGCACTGAGGGGGAAGAGGATCATGATATTAGACTACTCAAACCAAGAGACCGGGGAATGCCTAGGGCTCCATACAGATGTTACGCCTGCAGGGAGTGGGGACACATAGCTGCACATGTCCCAGTGCCGAGGAGCCTGTGCAATGTAACTTGGGGAACTGGGTAGATCCATGCTCCCTCATCCACCTTGTGGGGGTCTCACTAACCCCACCTATATACACTAGACCAGTGAAACTAAATGGGGTAGAGATCACAGCACTGGTTGATTCAAGGAGTGCTATCACGCTTGTCTCGGAGAAGCTCATGAAGCGTAGTCAGCTGCTGTGGGCTAAGTGTACGGGGATATCATGCGTCCATGGGACAGTTGGTTATTACCCCACCATCCCAGTAAAAATCGAGATTCAGGGGAACATTACTGAGGTAGCAGCAGGTGTAGTCCCTAAACTCCCATACCCAGCCCCCATAGGGAGGGACTTACCAGGGTTTGGAGACTTACTCCTGGTAGGGGAATTGGAGAAAGGGGGAAGCCCTGAAAGTAGTGAGGCATCCACAGTAGACTGTCAACCCCCAACCTTCTCTGAAATATCCCCAGATTTGTTCTCCACTCCCAGACAGTGTAGAAAGACGTAAAGGGAAAGAAGGGCAGCTAAGGCCTTGGGAACCTGAATACTGGCCCAAAGCCAGAGGGTCACTCTCGTAGGTAGGCGGACCCAAGCAGCTGAAAAGGAGGCCACCCAGGAGGGAGAAACACCCGAGTCTGACCTGCACCCTAACGCCTCTGAACCAGTAGAGGCAACAGAGACTGGCCCCCTAAATCTCGGGCAGATTAGCCCCGGGAAAGGAAATTTTGGACGAGACCAGGCTGAAGACCCAAGGTACGACAACATTAGGAAGGAGGTGACCAAAATAGATGGGGTCCCCATGGAAGGGAAAACCCAGGGACCAGGACCCTACTTCATAATGAAGAAGAATCTCTAATACCGGGTTGCACCAGTACAGGGGCAGAAGGTACAGCAGATCCTAGTACCTCAAAAACACCAGAATGCTATATTAAGTCTGGCCCATAGTCATCTTTTTGGGGGGCATTTGCGGGTAGAGAAGACCCTGGCATGGGTCCTGCGACAATTCTTTTGGCCTGGAGTACATGAAGTACGGAGGTACTATGAGTCCTGCCCGGAGTGTCAGCTGCACAGTCCCCGTCCCCACTTGAGGGCACCTTTAGTACCCCTTCCCATCATAGAGGTCCCCTTCGAGCGAATAGCCATGGATCTAGTGGGACCCCTGGAGAATACAGCCCAGGCCACCAATATATACTTGTTGTTCTGGATTATGCTACTCGCTACCCAGAAGCCGTCCCCCTGTGAGACACAGCCTCTAAAACGATAGCTAAAGTGTTGGTGGGGATCTTTGCTCGAGTGGGGCTACCAAAGGAGATATTAACAGACCAAGGTACGCCATTTATGTTGAAGCCAATGAAGGACCTCTGTATGCTGCTCCATATACATAGACTGAAGTTCTCAGGGTATCATCCGCAGACTGATGGGCTGGTAGAAAGGTTTAACCGAACCCTCCAGGCAATGATAAAGAAAGTGGTAAGTCGAGATGGGAAGGATTGGGACACCCTACTACCCTACCTTTTGTTTGCAATCCGGGAGGTACCTCAGGCCTCAACTGGGTTTTCCCCCTTTGAATTATTATACGGACGCCACCCCCGTGGCATACTAGATATTGCCAAAGAAATCTGGGAAGAGGAAACCAATGAGGGGAGAAATATAATTGACCATGTGTTGCAGATGCGAGAACGGATAGCCCGGGTCACCCCTATTGTACGGGAACATCTGGAAAAGGATCAGGAGGCCCAGCGAACCCATTACAATTGCCAGGCAAAAGTCCGACAGTTCCAACCAGGGGATCTGGTGATGGTGTTGGTACCCATGGCAGAAAGCATGCTTTTGGCCCAATGGCAGGGGCCCTATGAGGTGGCTGAACCTGTGGGGGAAGTAACCTACGAGGTGCGGCAGCCAGGATGCTAGAAACAACAAATTTATCACATTAATCTCTTAAAGCCTTGGCACCAACGAGAGGTGTGTGTAGTGTCCCAAGAGACCCCGATCCAGGGAAATAATATGCAGGAGCAGATCAGGATATCCACTGATCTGACACCAAACCAGAAGAAGGAGTAACTGAGATGATCAACCGATACCAGGACGTGTTTTCAACCAAACCAGGCCGGACCACCGAAGCATATCACCACATTATCACAGACCCTGGGTCAAAGGTAACTTTAAGGCCCTTTCGGGTCCCAGCAGCAAAAAGGGAGGAGATCAAGGCAGAGGTAAAAAGGATGTTGGAGCTGGGAGTCAAAGAGTCCCACAGTCAGTGGTCAAGCCCGATTGTGTTGGTGCCCAAACCCGATGGCACCACTAGGTTTTGTAATGACTTTCGCCGGCTGAATGAGATATCCAAATTTGCATGTCAGTTTTAGAGCAACTGGAATATTAAAATGTTGTTCTTGGGGGGGGAGCAGTATCTGAGGAACACCCGAACCAAATTATTTGAAACTTGCACCATTGCCCCTGTTGTGGCATACCAATATCCTAGCATAATCTTATTATGCATATGGATTTTAGAGTACTTTGAAAATTAAAAGAAACTCATATGCAGGGGGAGGACAGATATTATGAACCTCTTGATCAAATGACCATAAATTCTACCCTAGTCACAGAATAGCTTTTTCATTATTGCTTCCCCAAAAGGGAAGTGGGTGGTGGAAATTATCCACAATTGATCCAGAGTAATATCAGGATCAGAGCCATAGTTTGAGCCCCAACTATGTGTTTAAAAAAAAAAGTTCTAAGAAATGTAAAATTTGGATATTACGTGATTATTTTAGTAGGACTGTATTTCACTTAAACGACCTCAAAAATCTTGACTACTAAACCAACTCTGGCTATTTTCAAGGCAAGATTTTTTTTGATGGCCTCTTTCGCCTAATCAGCTTTCTCTTACCCTAACCCAGGGGTTGGCAACCTTTCAGAAGTGGTGCGCCGAGTCTTCATTTATTCACTCTAATTTAGGTTTTGCGTGCCAGTAATACATTTTAACATTTTTAGGTGGTCTCTTTCTATAAGTCTATAATATATAACTAAACTATTGTTGTATGGAAAGTAAATAAGGTTTTTAAAATGTTTAAGAAACTTCATTTAAAATTAAATTAAAATGCAGAGCCCCCCCCGGACCGGTGGCCAGGACCCAGGCAGCATGAGTGCCACTGAAAATCGGCTCCATGCCATAGGTTATCCCTGCCCTAACCTATGCTTTTGTGCTCCCAGCACTCTGTTCTATATGTACTTGTAGCGGTGGAAAGGGACAAATTTGCACACCCAGATCCAGTCTTTCAGCCCCACAAAGTCAGCAGTTTCCCCAAAATCATGGTATTAGGAATGTAAAGGATAATTTAATTTTTTAAAGGTGATCTGTAAAGGGGCAATAATTGAGACTGCTTTTGTTTGATTTTCTTCTGATATGTAAAGAAGTCAAAGATTTGGGGGCCTATGTGTTTTAGTTTGTTTGGGGGAGGGAAGACACATTTGTTGCCTCCTTTTATATTAAAAATCCATATCCTGTCTAGCCTGGGGGACTCATGCTTTGCCTTTGTCTACTCTAGAGTTGGTGGTCCCATTATAATTTGAGATAATTGATCGTAAATGCTAATTGTGTTGATAACCGAGATTCTCCACAAATGTTTGTTCTGGGGCACAAAGTTTTGTGGTTTTTCTGAGGCTGAGCCACCATGTCCCAATACTTTGCACATGTTTGCATCTACATTAGCATTTACAGTCACATAACAAGGAACTGGCAATCAATTACAACAGGAGGACAAATGCTAATCCAGACAAAGCCTATGATAACAGGAGAACTAGTGAAATGATATCACAGGACAAGAGACAAAAATTGAGCAATGAAAAGGGAAGGGATTTTAAATCACACTTTGAAAAGATGTTTTGCCTGATTTTCAACAACACCTATTTAACTTCAGTGTCAAATGAGTATTTTGGATAAAAGATGCGTGGGTGCAAGGGAGGGATGAGAGAGACAAATTTGCCCCCAAATTTTTACTATCCTGGGGCACCCCTGAGGACAGACACTTCCCCACCTAGACAGAGAAGAGCAGCTCGTCACTGGCAGAAATGGGGGAAGGCAGTGGCAGTGACTTTGCATGGCCCCCCACCCCCAAACTGCACCCATGGTAGACTTCCCCGCCCAGCTCCCTCTGCTTGAAACAGGACTCACCTAGTGCTGCCTGAAGTTGGAGCCAGCTGGGAGCTGGAGCTTGCCCAGAAGATCTTGGTAAGAGGCAGGTCAACCCAGGTGAGCAGGGTCTCACCACTGTTGATCAGGCTGGGCTTCTGCAGAACAGAGGGAGCCCTGCACTCCCCCCTTGCCCACCCCTAACCCTGGCTGGAGCAATGGAGCAGCTCCCTGAGGCTGCTGGAGGAGGAGGAGGGGCCCCACCCCCCACCGTGGGCTGAAGCAGGGCTGGGTCAGCCTCTGCTGCAGCAAGCCCAGAGGCTACAAAAGTTCTACAGCTCATCATAGGTGATTAATGCAGCTGTCTACTAGCTGATTGGTGGGGGCAGGTCTGCCCAGGAACTACTGATCCCTGCCTGAGGCTGCAGCTCTAATGCTGCTGGGTGCTAAGCACCTGATAATTTTTTTTCCTGGGTGCTCTAGCCCTGGAGCTCCCACGGAGTCAGTGCCTATGAGTTTCTTTCATCTATTAGGGGTCATCCTCTAACTGCAGGAAGAAGGATTCATCAACAGTACTCAGACATCATGGTGAAGGGTTTGGCCAAAATCTTCCTACACTTTGCTAGCACTGATTACTGAGGGTCTGAACTGTTATTACAGCCAGTGTGGTCTCTCTCCACTGATCTCACCACATGCCAAGGACTATTGTTCCCTATCAAGGACCTGTAATCACAGGCTCGACCACAATTAGGTTATGTCTGAGATTTCTGAATTATGAAATATTTACAGTTGATTAGAATAATAGATGTGTAGGACTGGGAGGGACCTCAAGAGGTCATCTAGTCCAGTCCCCTGCACTCATAGCAGGACTAAGTATTATCTCGACCATTCCTGACAGGTGTTTGTCTAACCTGCTCTTAAAAATCTCCAAAGACAGAGAATTCCACAACCTCCCAAGGCAATTTGTTCCAGTGGTTAACTAGCCTGACAATTGGGGAAACTTTTCTGAGTGTGCAACCTAAAACTTGCTTACTGCAATTTAAACTCATTGCTTCTTGTCCTACCCTCAGAGGTTAACAAGAATATTTTTTTCTCCTTCCTCCTTGTAATAACATTTTATGTACTTGAAAACGGTTTTCATGTCCATCCCCCGCCCCCCGTCTTCTCTTCTGAAAACTAAACAAACATTTTTTCCCCCAATTTTTCATCATAGGTCATGTTTTCTAGACCTTTAATCAGTTTTGTTGCTCTCCTCCAATTTCTCCACATCTTTCCTGAAATGTGGCATCCAGAACTGGACACAGCACTCCAGCTGAGGCCTTATCAGCACAGAGTAGAGTAGAAGAATTACTTCTCGTGTCTTGCTTACAAAACTCTTGCTAATATACCCCAGAATTATGTTTGCTTTTTTGGCAACAGTGTTACTCTCTTGGCTCATATTTATCTTGTGAGCCACTGTAACTGCCAAATGCATTTCTACAGTACTCCTTCCAAAGTAGTCATTTCCCATTTTGTATTGATTGTTCCTTCCTAATTGGAGTACTTTGCATTTGTCCTTCTTGAATTTCATACTATTTACTTCAGACCATTTCTCCAGTTTGTTCAGATCATTTTGAATTTTAATCCTGTTTTCCAAACCACTTACAACCCCTCCCAGTTTGATGTCATCCGGAAACTTTAAAAGTGTACTCTCTATGCCATTATCTAAATAATGGATGAAGATATTGAACAGAACCAGACCCAAGACCTGTCCATTATCTTTGAAAACTCGTGGCAATCAGGAGAGGTCCTGGACGATTGGAAAAAGGCAAATATAGTGCCCTTCTTTAAAAAAAGGGAAGAAGGAGAATCTAGGGAACTACAGACTGGTCAGTCTCACCTCAGTCCCTGGAAAAATCACGGAGCAGGTCCTCAAAGAATCCATTTTGAAGCACTTGGAGGAGAGGAAGGTGATCAGGAACAATCAACATGGATTCACCCAGGGCAAGTCACACCTGACCAACCTGACAGCCTTCTATGATGAGATAACTGGCTCTGTGGATATGGGGAAAGTGGTGGATATGATATATCTTGACTTTAGCAAAACTTTTGATATGGTCTCCAACAGTATTCTTGCCAGTAAGTTGAAAAAAGTATGGATTGCATGAATGGACTGTAAGGTGGATAGAAAGCTAGCTAGATCATCGGGTTCAACAGGTAGTGATCAATGGCTTGAAGTCTAGTTGGCAGCCGATATCAAGCGGAGAGCCCCAGGAATCGGACCAGGGGCTGGTTTTGTTCAACGTCTTCATTAATGATCTGGATGGTGGGATGGATTGCACCCTCAGCAAGTTCATGGATGACACTAAGCTGGGGGGAGAGGTAGATATGCTGGAGAGCAGGGACAGGGTCCAGAGTGACCTAGACAAATTAGAGGATTTGGGCCAGAAGAAATCTGATGGAGGTTCAACAAGGACAAGTGCAGAATCAATGCGCTGCTAAAGGCTGGGGACTGACTGGTTAAGTGGAAGTTCTGCAGAAAAGGACCTGGGGACTACAGTGGACAAGAAGCTGGATATGAGTCAACAGTGTGCCCTTGTTGCCAAGAAGGCTAATAGCATATTGGGCTGCATTAGTAGGAGCATTGCCAGCAGATCGAGGGAAGTGATTATTCCCCTCTATTCAGCACTGGTGAGACCATGTCTGGAGTATTGGGTCCATTTTTGGGCCCCCCACTACAGAAAGGATGTAGACAAATTGGAGAGCATCCAGTGGAGGGCAACAAAAATTATTAGGGGACTGGGGCACATGACTTATGAGGAGAGGCTGAGGGAACTGGGAAGAGAAGAGTGAGGGGGAATTTGATAGCAGCCTTCAACTACCTGAAGGGGGGTTCCAAAGAGGATGGAGCTAGGCTGTTCTCAGTCTCAGCAGATGACAGAACAAGGATCAATGGTCTCAAGTTGCAGTGCGGGAGGTCTAGGTGGATAGTAGGAAAATCTATTTTACTAGGAGGGTGGTGAAGCACTGGAATAAGTTACCTAGGGAGGTGGTGGAATCTCCATCCTTAGAGGTTTTTAAGGCCCGGCACGACGAAGCCCTGGATGGGATGATTTAGTTGGGGATTGGTCCTGCTTTGAGCAGGGGGTTGGACTAGATGACCTCCTGAGGTCCTTTCCAATCCTGATATTCTATGATTATATGACCGCACTTCTAATGCCCTCCACCTTGACTGTGAGCCACTAATAACTACTCTCTGGGAATGGTTTTCCAACCAGTTATGCACCTACCTTATAGTTAGGACTAGGATAAATTCTGATTTGATACATGACCATAAAAGTGTCACGTTCTGATAATGTTTAACATAGATGTATTTAAGGCAAATACCCTCCATGAAAAGTCAGTTATTTCATGTTGAACACAGAATCATAGAATATCAGGGTTGGAAGGGACCTCAGGAGGTCACCTAGTCCAACCCCCTGCTCAAAGCAGGACCAATCCCCAACTAAATCATCTCAGCCAGGGCTTTGTCAAGCCTGATCTTAAAAATATCTAAGGAAGGAGATTCCACCACCTCCCTAGGTAACGCATTCCAGAGTTTCACCACCCTCCTAGTGAAAGTTTTTCCTTATATCCAACCTAAACCTCCCCCACTGCAACTTGAGACCATTACTCCTTGTTCTGTCATCTGCTGCCACTGAGAACAGTCTAGAGCCATCCTCTTTGGAACCCCCTTTCAGGTAGTTGAAAGCAGCTATCAAATCCCCCCTCATTCTTCTCTCCTGCAGACTAAACAATCCCAGTTCCCTCAGCCTCCCCTCATAACTCATGTGTTCCAGTCCCCTAATCATTTTTGTTGCCCTCCACTGGACATTTTCCAATTTTTCCACATCCTTCTTGTAGTATGGGGCCCAAAACTGGACACAGTACTCCAGATGAGGCCTCACCAATGTCGAATAGAGGGAAACGATCACGTCCCTTGATCTGCTGGCAATGCCCCTACATATACATCCCAAAATGCCATTGGTCTTCTTGGCAACAAGGGCACACAATTGACTCATATCCAGCTTCTCATCCACTGTAACCCCTAGGTCCTTTTCTGCAGAACTGCTGCCGAGCCATTCGGCCCCTAGTCTGTAGTGGTGCATTGGATTCTTCTGTCTTAAGTGCAGGACTCTGCACTTGTCCTTGTTGAACCTCACCAGATTTCTTTTGGCCCAATCCTCTAATTTGTCTAGGTCACTCTGGACCCTGTCCCTGCTTTCCAGCATATCTACTTCTCTCCCCAGCTTAGTGTCATCCATGAACTTTCTGAGGGGGCAATCCACCATCCTCCAGATCATTTATGAAGATATTAAACAAAACCGGCCCCAGGACCGACCCCTGGGGCACTCAACTTGATACTGGCTGCCAACTAGACATGGAGCTATTGATCACTACCCATTGAGCCTGACAATCTAGGCAACTTTCTATCCACCTTATAGTCCATTCATCCAGCCCATATTTCTTTACCTTGCTGGCAAGAATACTATGGGATGCAGTGTCAAAAGCTTTGCTAAAGTCAAGGAACAACACGTCCACTGCTTTCCTCTTATCCACAGAGCCAGTTATCTTGTCATAGAAGGCAATTAGATTAGTCAGGCATGACTTGCCCTTAGTGAATCCATGCTGCCTGTTCCTGATCACTTTCCTCTCCTCTAAGTGCTTCAGAATTGATTCCTTGAGGACCTGCTCCATGATTTTTCCAGGGACTGAGGTGAGGCTGACTGGCTGACTTCCCAGGATCCTCCTCCTTCCCTTTTTTAAAGATGGACACTATATTAGCCTTTCTCCAATTGTCCAGGACTTCCCCCGATCGCCATGAGTTTTCAAACATAATGGTCAATGGCTCTGCAATCACATCCACCAACTCCTTTAGCACTCTTGGATGCAGCACATCTGGCCCCATGGACTTGTGCTCATCCAGCTTTTCTAAATAGTCCCAACCACTTCTTTCTCCACAGAGGGCTGGTCACCTCCTCCCCATGCTGTGCTGCCCAGGGCAGTAGTCTGGGAGCTGACCTTGTTCGTGAAGACAGAGGCAAAAAAAGCATTGAGTACATTAGCTTTTTCCACATCCTCTGTCACTAGGTTGCCTCCCTCATTCAGTAAGGGGTCCACACTTTCCTTGACTTTCTTCTTGTTGCTAACATACCTGAAGAAACCTTTCTTGTTACTCTTAACATCTCTTGCTAGCTGCAACTCCAGGTGTGATTTGGCCTTTCTGATTTCACTCCTGCATGCCCGAGTGATATTTTTATACTCTTCCCTGGACATTTGTCCAATCTTCCCCTTCTTGTAAGCTTCTTTTTGTGTTTAAGATCAGCAAGAATTTCACTGTTAAGCCAAGCTGGTCGCCTGCCATATTTACTATTCTTTCTACACAGCGGGATGGTTTGTCCCTGTAACCTCAATAAGGATTCTTTAAAATACAGCCAGCTCTCCTGGACTCCTTTCCCCCTCATGTTATTCTCCCAGGGGATCCTGCCCATCAGTTCCCTGAGGGAGTCAAAGTCTGCTTTTCTGAAGTCCAGGGTTCGTATTCTGCTGCTCTCCTTTCTTCCCTGTGTCAGGATCCTGAACTTGACAATCTCATGGTCACTGCCTCCCAGGTTCCCATCCACTTTAGCTTCCTCTACTAATTCTTCCTGGTTTGTGAGCAGCAGGTCAAGAAGAGCTCTCCCCTAGTTGGTTCTTTCAGACACATTCCTTGCTCTTCACTAACAAACAAAGTTCCTAGCTCACAAATCAGTACATAGAATAAAACTATCTAAAACTTCACATTGGAAATACAGTCTTATTGGGTCTGATTGTTCCTAGAGCCCAAGCTCCAGCACCTCTGTTCATGTTAACAGTGCTAACTGTGGAAATATGTCTCAGAGGGAGAGAACATCTCTTAGGTAACCAGGTCCCTAACCACTTAGGGCTTTGTAGGTTAAAACCAGAACCTGCAATAACACCTGGAAGGGCAACGGAAGGCTACAGAGTTCACAGAGCACTGGTCTACAACTCTACTTAATGCTCAGGCTAAAAAAGTTGAGTGGTGTTACGTTATCAATACACTAAGTTTATTTTTCAGGCACAAAAGTAGAAATATTTCCAGTAAGGCCAGATTAATAGAAGTATAATTCCTAAATGTTGCTGCCCCCTTTTCAGTTACAGTTATGAGAGAACATTTTTTGTTTAAATGTGAAAATAAGTGAATAGATTCCTCATTTTCTTATCCCTTCTCAATGCAAGAGCATTCACTACTAGACCACAGGGTTTATCATAGACTAAGCAAAACAGTTACATGGGAGCCTCTCTTTTAAATACTGGCAGACCATCACTGGCTATGTAATGCAGTAGTGCCAGTACTCAGGCTAGAAAGTATTTCTGTGTCCATGCCCATTCAGTCCTCGCTTTCAGTCCTTGGCTGATATTGCCATCAAGGTGGCCAGTGATGATGATGATGATGAACTCTAAAAATCTGAACATCTGCCCACTGTCATGAGACCATCAACTCTTTCTCGTGGATTGCCATTCTACGGTCATATCCTAACTAGCATTTGTTACTGGCCTACTGACCTACAGTAGATCAGATTTAAACAATGGCATAAAGAAAAATGACTCCTGTATCTCATTGCCAATGCTCCGAGCAAGTTGGTCCACAAGATGACAGTTTCAACTATTGTCATTTAAATTATATTATAAAAAGGTTCTTTGTCATGACCAAAGCCAAAAGTAGGGATGTATTCCTTATAGCAGCAGAATTAAAACAATAGGTTTCAGAACTTACCAGAAAGTGTTCTAGCTGAGTTAGCAGACATTATCGGTTTGCATCTATTACTAAGTCCATCTTTTTTTCAGTTTTAGTTTCCAGATGTATTTGTTTATATTACAATAATGTACTTTGTCAATAGGTGGCAGTGTGTGCACTGTTACATTTCTGAGAGTCCAGGTGGATGAAGTAATATTTTTTAGCGGACCAACTTCCGTTGGTGACAGAGACAAGCTTTCTAGCTTACAGAGAATTCTTCTTCAGGTCTGGGAAAGGTGCTCAGGAAGACACAACTAAATACAAAGTGGAACAGATAATATTTATTTATGACACTCTAAGTGTATTTCCCAGACCTGAAGAAGAGCTCCATCTAAACTGGAAAGTTTGTCTTTCTTACCAACAGAAGTTTGTCCAATAAAAGACATTGTCTCACCCGACTTGTCTCTCTAATATTCTGGGATCAAGATGGCTACAACAACTCTACGTTCTGTTACATTTCTTTCAAACGTTCATAATATTTATGTATTTAAATAGCTTGTTTATCCAACATCAGGAATGATTAACGGGCATTTTTATTCCATTGGTAAAATATGGCTTGTAACACAACTGCAATGACTCTTACAAAGCCCCATTTTCAAATGTTTATAGTGTGCTGATAAAATTATCCTTTTGGATGAAATGCTCAGATATTTGGCTATTTTCACCCCAATTGTGAAGCATTTTTGTTTTAAGTTTTATATATATATTTTGTTGGTGGTTTTGCAGAGTTTGATTTAAATCTTCAATCTTGGCATGTATATAGCCCTCAATGAGGATTACCTCTTTCCTTTTTTGGGGAAAAATGGTTAAAAATAAATAAGCTACGCAATTTTTTTTTCAAAGGTATAAAAACCCTCATGCTTCAGGGGGTTTAGCCCATCTCTAAATATTATGATGAGACCTTCCTGGGGGCATATTTCTACCCTCTCATCTGTCAACTGTGGGATTTCTTGCTCTGTGACTTTCATGGTCACATCCAATATGTCAGCTTATATGTTCCTTTGCAAAGGATCTAACTCTGAGGAGTCTATATTTTGTAGTTTGCCAGGCCAATAATAAATTGAATGGGAATAGCTGCTGCACATGCACAGCGCAGGAATCCTCCCTGAATTGCATCCTGAATTCCCTCTGTCAACCATATCCATATAAATCTCCCCACTGTATTTTCCACTGAATGCATCCGATGAAGTGAGCTGTAGCTCACAGAAACTTATGCTCAAATAAATTTTTTAGTCTCTAAGGTGCCACAAGTCCTCCTTTTTTTTTTTTTTGCATATCCTTAAAGACAATATCAGAAGGAGCCTAGGTCTTCAGCCTTCTTGATACTACCATGGTCCTTTCCCTTTCAATTTGTCAGGTGCTGCGGGTGCTAAATTTGAAGTGAACATGGATTCCTGAGTTAGATACGCTAACAAGCACAGGCAGATAAACACACTGGTACCTTGGTTCCTTTTCCTACTTCTTTTCTTAAATAAATATCTAGTAAATCAAGTGCAAAAAAACTGTATTGAAATGTTACATGAGAGACTATTAATGTAAAAGCGTCAGGAAGTTCTAAGTGGTGGTTCCCATAGCAACCACATGATTTTGTACATTCAGGGACAAATCCAGCCCTCTCAGAGTGAAACTCCCCCAATTGCAGCCAACTGTTTCTAAAACTGATTGTTTTATCACAAGTCTCATAAACTTTGTTGTCATATAGTTATGGGATAATCAACATTCATATTTTTTTTTAAAAAAAATTTCTACGGCTCAAGGTAGCAGAGAAAAATCTTGAAAACATGCACTCTTAAAGGCTTCAAACCAATTTCATTTAAAAAAAAAAAAAAAAACCTAAGTCAATCTAACTTTGTGGTTTCAACTCATGATTTTTGAATGCTCGGGGAGGCCAGTGCTGAAAATGCTGCTTAGGAAGAGAAGAAGAAGAGGGACGGGGAAGGAGATTTATTTGTTGTGAAAACTACTTTGAATTTTTCTGAATCAACTGCATCAAGATTGATGGGTTTTGTATTTTTAACCTAGAAGATAAGTCCTAGCCGAAAACAGGAATTGACTCAGAAAAGTCGTACAGCCTGTGTTATACAGAGAAGTCAAACGAGATGAGCACATTGGTCTCATCTGGCCTTGGCATCTAATTAATCAATCATTGTTAATCATTCAGATCAATACTCAGTGGATTCACTTTATTTCAGTGTCACAATCAGTACACTGTACCAGTTGTTCATCTGTACACAGATATCCATATTGTGAAATACGGGCACATTACAATGCTACAGTTTCTGCAAGTGGGTTTGCTGAATAACTCACCTCTTGGTGCTCTATTAGAATCTTGAAACAACCAATGAACCGACTGCCCCAGATAATCCTTCCCATGTTTCTGAAGGAGCCCAGTGGACGCTGGGACAAGATTTTGTGAATGTAGTCATTACTGTGGGCGTAATGTGATGTACAATTGTAAGCTCCTCTGCTAGCCACTGAACTGTGTACCCAAGAAGCTCTTGTGGAGGTCCCTGGCAACATCCAGCACACACATACTATGTTTCACTCCCACCGCCCCTTAGTACACACTGTCCACCTTTATGCTCACATATTAAAGCCAGCCTTTCACACATTGGCTATCTCACCCTCTCTTCCACTCATAGCCTCATCCACTTTCTCTGCAGATTCCTCTCTCTCTAGGCGGATTTTTTAAAAAAGGGTCATGAAAGGTACACAGGAGTCACCTGAGTGGGGGATGGAACAAATGCTCAGAATCTTCTAATGAACCAGCCATTGACAACCATGTGATATTAGCAATAATTTGTGCTTGCACTTAGCTTTTGTTAGACTTGGTAGATTACCTGTAGAGGGAGAAGGCTTGGGAAAGATACTCTGCCTGAGGCTTTTGTTCCTAGCTCATCAGAAAATAATGAGAAAAACAATGGAGAGGAGCTGGGGAGTGTGAAATTGCACTGACAATGAAGTTAGTGTATTGTACAGTTACATTCTGTGACAGAATAAGCAATAAGAAGTCAGATGGTATTTCCTATACCAACAGCAGTTCCAGAAAAAATACCACCCAACTACCCATTAAAGATCAAGTCATCCCTGTAGGACGGTTCCAGTAGCACCAAAACCTTCGGAGCAGGAAATCAGACAGAAACATGAAATCTAACAAATAGGTCAACAATAAAAATGGTACAGTGATAAATCTCCTCTTTCTCTTGGTGAGCACACGCACATGAAGGTTTAGACAAGCAGTATTACCAGATTCATAGCTATTTTATTTTCCCTTCAGACAGCACTCCCTACAATTATAAACTAGTGGTATTATTAACAAGTCTGTGCCAGACCAATTTGTATAATGTCAACAAAATATTAATTTATAATATGCTGTGCATATAGGTGATGACCGTAGCCTAAATGAAGCTATTGTACTCTTTAAAGCATATGCTATTTTGTAATATTTTTAAAATATACTATAAGCTATTTACTTTCTTTAGTGCTGTCCAAATTTGTTGGACTAATGAGCATAAAAAGGCTTCTCTGAATAAAATTAACATTCGCGAAAGGAGCTTGTATTCTCACCTTGATAAAGTTATATTAATTTCTATACCTAGTAGCACCTAGGAGCCCCAGTCATGTACAAGTACCCCATCGTCTTAGGTGCTGTACGCTCACAGAACAAAAATATTTTTAAATCTACTCATTTTAATTTGTGAGAATGCAAAACTACAATTTTCTGTTCACCAGAGACTTAAGTGCATAGAAACGTCCCTTTGTTCTTATGACAAAAGTACAGCAGGCATTCCTGCAGCATATGCAACTTAAACACTTACTTTTGTTGTAAGTGCACTTTTCAGTGCTGAGTTCAACACTTATATTGGTTGAGATGAAGTGGAGAATAAGCGGCTATAAGGTAGACGTTGTTCTGGAAGTGGGCTAGATGGAAGCTGTTAAAGCTTCTCACACCATTTCAGACCTTGGTTGTTCTTTTCCCTTATACAATTAAAGTAATTTAGTTTTATTCAAAATACATGATCTGACTAATTGGGTATATGGAAATGCAACAGTTCCATTTGATTCATGTGCTATCCAGGCAATGCTAGAGAGGGACACAAATTGTCAGCACTCTTCATTCCTCAGAAACTTAAGACAGTCCATATGCCTGTTGTCCATTACATTTACATTATGCAACCCAGAGCACTCTCACTATATCCAAGATAGAAATATCAGCTGAAGTATCTGAACACTTAAGTCTTTATTTAAAACAAGTGCAGAAATACTTTAGCAAAGTAACTGATGATCCATAGCGATTATTCTCAAAGTACATGTAGTTCCTAAAATGTATCTTTTTCTAAACTGTAGTTGGAAGATCTTAATTCTATGCCTTAAATCAGATAGCTTGAATAGAAAGAACAAATTGCATTATTAACTGTAGTCACACCTATCACATAACAATCCCAAAATGTAACTGGTTGAAAGAAAACAAAACTATTGGTAATTTTAAAACTAGATATTTTTTTTATTCTCACAGGAAGTCATTCAAATGAATCTGCACACAAACTACAGATCCAACTGCATTTATCAATAGAATGATCAATTTTCTGCAGGTTAAATTAACGGTCATTAAAAGAAGTTTATTATGTAGTATAGAATGTTACATAAATTCTGCTTAATGTTTGTGCAAATTATTGTGGAATTTGATGTGATAAACAACTTCAGTAATTATCTAGCATGATGAAATTTAAAAGTACTAAAAGATGTCCTGGATGCAGGCTGTGTGTTAATAGGCTGATGTACAAAGTAAAAGGCATTTCCTCAGTTTGTGTTTGATTTATGAAAGCGGAGCCAGCAGGAGCACAATAACTAATGGTAACAGTTATCAAGAAAACTATAATTATGTGATGCAAAACAAATTCTAATTTAATTAAGGGTGAGCTCATGGGGTAAACTGGCTGAATTGTCAGCATGGTGACTAAAGGGCAAAACTCAGACATGGTTCACTCACATATGTAGAAAAGGTAAAGTGAGGGCTGCAGAGGTGTGTGGAAATGCATAAAAAGCAAAAAAGGTGGTAGAAAGGAAATGAAATGCATTTTGTGTGAGTGAGGCTGAAGATCACCAGAACAGGTTGTGATTTATTTGAATTAGGGGTGGAGTAGGTAAGAAGAGGCTTGCTTCATGGTAACTCAAAAATCCACTCTGCCTCCCAAAAGGTACTCCAATATCAAAGCAGATGTTGTATTTGGTAGTTCACACAGATGAAGTTAAAGAGTACCAACATGGTGCCAGTCACAGAGTCACAAATACTATGAAAGATAGAAAAATGAAAGGAGGTTTGTGAGAAGAAGTGCTGTGACCACAATGGAGATCATTCAATAGTATGAACCAACATGAGGTAAAGGAAAGAACAAGGCAGATCGGTTCCTCAGCCATCACAGATTCTCAGCCAGAACTCCCATCATGACAGGAAGGCTGAGGAAGAAGTGCAAAGAGACAAAATGGTTGCAGATATGGATCAAAAAGGAAGTAACACAGCTAAATATATAAAATCCTTATTTCTAATTGAAAGTCTTCCATCACTCCCCTGTGGGAAGGGTACACTAAAACTAGTCAAACTTTTTCAGACTCAAAAATTTTCCATCTGAAAATATTGATTCTACAAAATTGAAGTTACATGTGAAGGTATTGATTTTGAAAATGTATTGAAGCACTTTGAGAGACTTTATTATTTATACGTTGTATTCTATATACTGTATATAGAATGCATGATATGTATTATATTAAAGTCAAAATGATACAGTCAGATGGAAGTTGGGCACTTAACTTCCTTAAGCACCTTGGAAAATCCCAGCCTTATTTATCAGAAACATCCTAAGCCTGTACATCTCAGCATGTACAATGTGTCACGACCAAGCTTGTGGTCAGAGCAGTGGCAGTTGGAGGCCAGAAATAGTGTCAAAGGTCAGAGCCAAGAGTCAGGAGTCTGAGAACAACTTGAGAGACGGGCCAGTCACTACAGTTGGCAGGGGAGTTCATTTCAGTGCACGGTCATGTCCTAGAACTCTTCCTAGGCTGAAATAGGGTGCCTGGACCAATCAGGGACCATGAGGGAAGCTGTGAACCCAGCCTTTTGAGGTGGTACTTCCTGTGATATTTATCTCCATAGGGACTATGTGTTAGTGCATGTGGCCCTGCCATGGCTGCTAGGTAGTGCTGCAGTCATTAGCCATCCTGCAAACCTGGGTTTCAGTCCCATCCCTGTAGAACCTCACACAATGTGACTTCCAAGAGAAAATAAGGCTAGAAATGATAGAGATATATGAGACTAAAATAGAACCCAATTATTTCACTGGGTTCTTTCTACCATCTCAAGTTCATGAAGCAGACATAAGAGGAAAGAAAGAAGAGTAGGATCAATTCACTTTTTTTTTTTAAATTTATTTATTTATTCCCATCTCCTTTTGCTAACTGGTCACCAGTGTTCCTTAACTCCAAGCTGGGAGAGAGGATGATATATATCATCTCTTTAATGAACGGAGTTTAACCTACAGAGCAGAAGTGCTGAGTCTGCACATCCTGTTGCTACAGCCACAGAACCAGACCGGGCTTGATGGTGCTCTTTCCTAAGGATGTGATATAATGCTTATTTTTACTGTTCATACATTCTACCTGCTCCAGACTATTCTGAATGGATTTTCATAAAGTGGTCACAAATTTCAGCCACTCTGTATGTGCAATTACATTTACAGTGTGCACCCTTTTCCTTTGATGTTTGCCTACAGGCATTTTGGTTTTTACTGTGCTGGGCAGAGTTAAAAACATATGAATTTTAAATCATCCAACTGCTGAGGAAATAGTGGAGTTTATAAGCTTTTGTTAAGTCAGCTATAATGTTATAAGCCCATGGACTTTACATTCTGTCCATAAACAGCAAGTTTGCTTAGGCAGACTGAGTTAGAAGTGGTTTCAGTAATTGAGAAGGGAAATGGATCTCTTGCATGCTGATACTAAAGCAGTTAAAGCAAGTGATAAATGAAACTGGAAACAGTTTTAATGGAAAGGGAAAGAAAAGAGCAAAACAAAAATGGGGAATTTAGCTATTGTCAGTTTGAAAAAGAACCTTATATTTTCAGAAGTGGTTGCCAGCCAAGAGAGGCATCCCCCCCACCATCCCATGACCATCCACCAGCCAGGTACTAAACATGGAGCTACAGACAATCACCTTGGGTACTCTGATCTGCCTCATCACCCAGATGAGCATACCTGTGTGATAAATGGCCCCTTACACCAAGAATCACAGCAATATTCAGACTACTCCCAGTCCCAAAAGGCCAGTCACTTACCCCAGGTCAATTTCACCTTAGATCTCACACCAAATACCACACTTGTACCAAGTCCTATAATAAACCGTATAAAGATTTTTTTTTAAATAGCAAAAGGAAACAGAGTTATTTAAAAGGTTAAACATACAAACGAGTTACAATCTTACGTCTCAAAAAGTAATAGAAGCTTCTTTAATAATCAAGCTCTATGTGAATTTTAGGGATAACCCAGGCTAAGCATTGGGGATTTCTTGCTTATGCTTTGTAACCTTACCCGCCAGAGTCCAAGAATCAGTTCCTTCTTGTTGGGGGTTTTTACATCTCTCCGCCATTGTGCTCTGAGCTGCAAGCTCAGCTGACAGGAGGAATCCATTTGCACAACTCATCTTCATGGGGAGGAGGACAGAACAACCAATGCCTTCATCCTCTTTAACATCCCACAATAGTCCATCTGGTGTCAATGGACCCCTTCTGTTTGGCAGGGCATAACCCCCTCTGCTGAAGATCAGCACTTCACACCAGTTAATGTGTCTCTCTTGTCTGGTGATGTACACAGTCACAGAGGCTCACAATAGAACAGCTCACCTATTACCTTGCTACATGGGATACAGATGTTATAAATGAGATTAATGCATGAATCAAGTCACAAGCATTTAATGAAGTCTAAACATATTCTTAGAATTCTAATACCTATTTTAACAATACTAACACACAGGTGAGCCAGATTGATTCCAGCTATGTATGTCATCGGTCAGTTGAGACATGAAGACCTTGGCATGAGAGGGCACATGATCTGCTAGTGTCACAACTACTATATCTTTCACATTACCAGTAGTTCCAATGAAATTACACAATATTTACCAACAGTCACCAGAGAGTAATAGCCAAACACAAATTGTATTTTCCAACTTTACAATGGTATAAATTAGAGCAAAGTCATGCTCACTGAGTTGAAATGAGCGTGGGGGTGGAGGCAGGCACACTTTGCAGACACTCTTTACAACCATTAATGTATGAAAATGTTATGATGTGGCAGAGAGGCTGCTTTAAAAAAAATCTGTTTGCTGACAGCTATCTTCTGCCCATGGGAGAGAGGAAGTGATTTTGGTAGGGCAGCTGCAAAACATAATAAAATGATAAAATATTTACTAGAAAACATCAGTATTCTGGGACACTAATTGTATTACAATTGTTTCATCTCTACTTAGCCTGGTTTGGAAGGAATAGCCTGACAAGACTCTAATGCCCTCCGTATATTTTCCTCACAGAATGCAATAATTTGGTATGCAGGACAAATGCTACTTCTTTTAATTATGTTAATTTTAAAAGATCTGGGATTAAATCAAAACATTCAATTCCCAGTCACTCTCAAATCTACAGGTCCACTGAATATTACATTATCTATTCTATCCTTGCCGGTAGTAGTACCATACCCACAGTCCAAGTAAAACAGCCAGAAGGAAAGATAAGGCATAGAGTCAAATACTTATTTTGCTAAGAACATGGCCCGCTACAACTAAACCATTTTTTCCTGCTGTTGTTGATTCAGAACTATCACAGTGTGCCTCATTTTTAACCTTCGATGTTTACTAAAAGTTCCATCTGGTGGTAGAAAGTTAACTTTTCATTTCCTCATTCATCAGTCCTACTTCTCAATGGATTTACTATTTGATTCCAAAAGGGTGACAGCTGTTCTTTTTAATGGCCCTGAAGATGAAGTAATTCTGTAGTATCAAATCAGCAAAATTCAAGTTTGCTCTTCACAGTTCTTACTGTTAATGTAAAGCCCTTTGGATGAATTACAAACTTATTTTTGCATGTATTGTTGTTCCTCGGCACTATTTTAATTTTATTGTTTGTGACTTTCTACAAAGCTTTATATACAGTATGTGCTCTGAATTAACCTGCCTCCGGGCAGGTGGACCTGGTGCTGAAAGAGGAAAAATGGGTAGAACTATCTGCATACGATGAGTTGTATAGATGCTTAAAGGGTGGTAAACTGATATAAGTGACCCCAGTGCAGTATACTTTGTATCCACTGATAAGTTTCTCTCCCTCACGTGCTGGGAGCACAGGGACTGGAGGTTGCTCCTAGCACTATCACCTCCAAAAATCTGATTTGTTTACACTACAGGTTATTTCTGCACAGTTACTTGAGCTTTCAAAAAAATAAACATTTCTCATTACACAGATTGTACGTTTGCAAAGCCATTGGCACATTCCATATGAAATAACTCAGTGGGTGTTGCTTAGAAGTACTGCCATTTGCTATTAATATTCCTTACAAAGGGTGCCAAAGTTGGCATGTAAACAAAGGTGTTTAATGAGACCACCCATGGCATGTCAGGTTGACGGTGACATCTTTTCACCAGTGAAATAAATGCATTAATAATTGATGGCCCAGAGACATTTTACAGACACCTAAAAGTCTTCAAATTTATCATAATAGTGTGAATGTATCTAATGATGTTGATCTCACATGGTAAGTGAAGTTATCTGAATGATATTAAGGATACAGAAAAAATGCCATTGACAAAGACTAACTTGTCCACCATCTTGTCCACCACTTATGATATACTGTAGATACTATGGATCTCCCTCTCCAGTTGGTCAATTTGGCAAGAGCCAAAGCAATACATGATCCAGAAAAATATCTATTGCAACAAGACAGTTTGAGAACATGCAAAATAAGGAAATTTGGATGGCTGTACTACAAATATGCTTTCTTTTTTTAAGCACAGAAGAGAAATCTACCAAATGTTGGTAGTTTTGTGCTTACTTCACAGTTGCTGGCAACTAAAGGCAATTTTTCAGAACAATGATTTTCTGGGTGCACATACAGTTTTGTTATAATTTAGTCAGCAGAGGAAGATTCATTGGAAGGAAAGGTGAAATTCTCAGACATGTCATATTAGCAAACAGTTATATGAAGGCCTATGAGGGGGTGAAAGTAATTTGAAACACAAAAGCCCTACCAAAGCCATCAGATTATAGTTGTTCCCATTCATGGATCAAACAGCAGACCAGTAAGGTCACCACGACCATATAATATTATGCAACTGTATTCATATATACAGTAACACCATGATTTTCTGAAGGTATTCGGAGCTCTGAAATGTTTGGGAAAAAAAAAACAGAGGTTTGACTGGGCACAGGAACATGGAACACACTGCTGTCAGGAAAAGTAAATGAAAACTAGAACAACAGGGAGCTTAGATTAAACTGGTTTATACTCTGCTGAGCAAATGGAAGGAAAAAATTACCTATGAAATTAAAACTGTCGTCACTTAGGTCATGCTTGTATCACTCTGGTAATGCCTTTCAGGGAACATTCAAATGATCAAGTTTTGCTCACATCAATGCTTGAGGAAAATGAATGTTAAGATCTCACACTTGAGTATTCATATCTGAATCGTGTATTTTATAGAAGGCGCAGGGCTCTAGTTGAAACAATGGGGAATGGCATCACAAAATCTCCAAACAGCATACTCTTAAATGGGGCACATTAAATCTGACCACCCCTTTGCAACAAGGGCTGAATATACACATGCAGTTCCTTTAGGCCATGATCACTGTGGTGTTCATGACATAAATTCACATCCAGTAACTGCAATAAATGTGCTTGGTGTATACTATATGGGATGGAGTGCTCATTATTAACATGCAAGGGGGGCAGTGTTCCCCAAACCCCATGCCAAAGACTTGGCACAGATGAAATTGAAGTAGTGAAATAAAAATCAGAGTGCACATTTTGAACTTTGGACTGCATACACCTGTGCAATTGCTTTGTCCCAGTATGGTGGTGGTGGTGGGGGGGGGGGGAGTAAAGTCTTCACCCAGTCAATACATCTTCTGGTAGCCTAACTCTCTTGGGAATGGTGCCTGAGGAAAGGCCTACGTTGTCAAGAAAGGAGCAAGTGTAAACCTTTTTAAAATCCCTTTTTCCTCTCCCTGAGAGATTAAAAACCCCAGTGGCTTCTTCACAATAGAAGTCACATTCATCCAGTATCCAGTCAGTGAAAAGAAACAATACTATGTTGTCCAATCACACCAAAGCAACATAGCACACATTTTGAATATCAAGTAATGAATACTGCAGCAAAGGTTGAGGGTTGATCAATAGAGTAATTCAAAACAAAAACAAAGTGCCCCCACAAATGTGATTTAATTTCAAACACAAATTTCTCAAACAAATTAGTTCATGGACATTTTAGGAGCAAAACCCCTCCCCTGCAACTCCCACCTCCAAATCCCCCACCCTGAGTTTGTTGAGCAAGTTATTTACTGTGAATTATTCACTCAGTTCTAACCACCACTGTTATTTTCACAACTGATTTCACACTGATTTTCAGAGCTGGTACTATTGGCCAGACCAAATATTGCCATTATAAATTCCTGAATGGGAGATGTCCCAGCATACTCAACAAAATGTAGTACAATTACAAGAACACAAATAGCGAATGGATTCAGTCAATGTTTTAAGCTCAATATTTCCTCATGAGATTCAGATTTGTCTGAATACTTTAGCTGGCAGAACTCATTTCTTGACATCACTGCCTTTCATTTATATAACCCTTCAATTAGAGACTAGTTAACACAGGTGCCAACAGGTCATAAGTATTGTATTTATTTTAATAACACTTTAGGGGCAATGTCATGTTTATGACACTTCAAAACATCATCTTAATTGTGTGTAATTCAAATTGATCCTCTTGCTAACTCCTGAGAGGTGCTAAGAACCTGCAGCTCTTAGTGAATGGTATAGCAGTGGCAACAGCTCAGAACTCCTCAGGATTTGCCACAGGAACTTCCCAGAACAATGATTTCTTGAAAATCACTACACAGTACTTTGCACTCTCTCTCTTCTCTGAAACTCACTTCTAAACTCATGTACCAATTCAACTTTGTCTTCTCAATTGTTCTCCATGTCTCATGAAGGTAGCACAAGGAGTAATTGGCTTAATCTTTAGCCAGGGAGATTTAGGTTAGATATTAAGAAAACCTTTCTAACTATAAGAATTGTTAAGCACTGGAAGAGGCTTCTAGCTAGGTTGTGAAATCCCTATCACTGGAGGTTTTTAAAAACAGGTTGGACAAACACCAGCCAGGGATGGCCTAGGTATACTGGATCCTGCCTCAATGGAGGGAGCTGGACATGATGACCTCTTTAGGTCCCTTCCACCCCTGCATTTCTATGATTCTCAGAGGAGCATCAGTTGTTTCACAATCACTTATTTGATCCTCTTTAATCACAACTCACAGTCTGGCCTTGGAGATCTCCCTTTTTGTTCCTGCTGGAAAACACAGCCTGTGTATCTAGATCAGTTTGAAGTTATGAGATTGTCTTTCCTGAAGTATACACGGTAACCCATCTAATTCCTCAGCTTTACTTTTTTATATTATTTCCAGTCTGATGGAACTATTCATTTAGCTATATGATGTCTGTCAGATATTAAACAAAAAAGTATGTTATTTAATCAGCTTTACTTGTGAATGTTTTAGCAAAGGAAATAGATTACATTTTTACACAAACAATAAAGGACATGTTTCTGTAAATATTAGCTGGGGATGGTAATGCAGAAAAATACAGTACACTATGCAAGAAAACCTGCTTTATTACAACAGTATTGCAACATATAATTCTCTATGGACTTCTTTATTAAAGCTAACAATATAGACATTTAACTTTTCAAGGGAATTAATTTATGAGGGTGCCTTTTCAGAGTATGTTTCATGGAGCTACTGCCTTTCAATATGGCTGGGCAGAAAATGCTCATGAACACACTTTACCCATTTCAATAATACCTAGATGAATAACAGCAGACTCCAAAACTTAAGAAAAATAGTATGGCTCACTCACAGTAATATAGAAATCAGAGAGACTTTTAACATAAAAGAAAATAATCCCATACTTGAACCATTTAGAGGGTATGGTACCAGGATAAATTAGATTTAAGGTAACCTTTTCAAAATTATTGAAGTTGTTTAGGACCCTAAGTGCTATTTTCAAAAGGGATGTAGCCACTTAGGAGCCTAAGGCTGGTCTACGTATAATTTTATATCAAGAAGATGTACCAGTTATACAAGTATAAAGGAGCCTTACACCAGTATACCTTGCCTTCCAGTACAGAAATAAACTATACCTTTTGTCATAAATATAAAGGGAAGGGTAACCACCTTTCTGTATACAGTGCTATAAAATCCCTCCTGGCCAGAGGCAAAATCCTTTCACCTGTAAAGGGTTAAGAAGCTAAGATAACCTCGTTGGCATGTGACCCAAAATGACCAATGAAGGGACAAGATACTTTCAAACCTGGAGGGGGGAAAACAAAGGGTTTGTCTGTCTGTGTGATGCTTTTGCCGGGAACAGATCAGGAATGCAGCCTTCCATCTCCTGTTAAGTTAGTAAGTAAGCTAGCTAGAAATGCGTTAGATTTCCTTTTGTTTAATGGTTGGTAAAATAAGCTGTGCTAGATGGAATGTATATTCCTGTTTTTTGTGTCTTTTTGTAACTTAAGGTTTTGCCTAGAGGGATTCTCTATGTTTTGAATCTGATTACCCTGTGAGGTATTTACCATCCTGATTTTACAGAGGAGATTCTTTTACCTTTTCTTTAATTAAAATTCTTCTTTTAAGAACCTGATTGATTTTTCATTGTTCTTAAGATCCAAGGGTTTGGGTCTGTGTTCACCTGTACCAATTGGTGAGGATTCTTATCAAGCCTTTCCCAGGAAAGGGGGTGTAGGGCTTGGGGGGATATTTTGCGGGAAGACGTCTCCAAGTGGGCTCTTTCCCTGTTCTTTGTTTAACACGCTTGGTGGTGGCAGCATGCTGTTCAAGGACAAGGCAAAGTTTGTACCTTGCGGAAGTTTTTAACCTAAGCTGGTAAGAATAAGCTTAGGGGATCTTTCATGCAGGTCCCCACATCTGTACCCTAGAGTTCAGAGTGGGGAAGGAACCTTGGCACCTGTATAAGCACCAATGTGCACCACAGCTGTGCCAAGAGTGTTCTGGGCTCGAAGACTCAAATCTGAGTGCCCCTTCCCCACCCACACTCTCTTCCTCAGTCCATGGGGCTAGGGCCCCATGAGGAAAGAAAAGAGCAAGTAGCAAAAAAGTGGTGGGACCTTTATGGGACCCTAACTGGCCTTGGGCTTGGTTCCACTGGAACCATTTGAACCCCCTTCACACAGCCCTGGTGCCCACACTCAGTAATATATTCAAAAATGACAAAACTTTTGTGTGCAGACAAGCCATAAGTCTAATTGAAAGCTTTAGCTTTTGATTAGCTTTTGGAAATAGGCTCCCTAGGTCACTCAGTTGATTTTGAAAAGTTAGTCTTCATTTTATGTGATTAAGGTTGAGTATTCTAATTCAGACACTTTCACTTGTGACCTAACTTGTGATGTCCAGAGAGTTAATTCTGGTAATAATACCACCATCACCACATATGCTTTTATGGGGCCTTCCATCTAAAGACTGAAGCCTCACTGCACTCAAGTGAAATATTCCCACTGTAATGTGAGGAGAAACTGAGCCACCGAGAAGTTACGTGACTTGCACAAACACAGACAGCAAGTCCATGGCAAAGCCACAAATTGAAACCCAAACTGTTGAGTTGCAGGCCTGTATTTTAAAATCACTCTGCCATGTGCTCAAGACAACAATGATAAAACTGATCCTTATCACATTTTTGACACTCCAAACACCACAGAGAGCAAAGGCATCAGGGAAACAGAGAGCTGAATGATGTCCTCTGAGTGAAAACTAAGTTATCATTACAAGATAAATAATATTGGCTTTCTATGAAATAGACATCAAGGTGTAAACCAGCGATTGGCAACCTTTGGCACGCAGCCCACCAGGGAAAGCCCCCTGGCGGGCCGGGCAGATTTGTTTACTTGTCGCGTCCGCAGGTTCAGCCAGTCGCGGCTCCCACTGGCCGCGGTTTGCTGCTCAAGGCCAATGGGGGCTGCGGGAAGCGGTGGCCAGCACATCCCTCAGCCCGCACTGCTTTCTGCAGCGCCCATTCGCCTGGGACAGTGAACGGCGGCCAGTGGGAGCCACGATCGGCCAAATCGGAGGACGCGACAAGTAAACAAACCGGCCTGGCCTGGTGAGCCGCGTGCCAAAGGTTGCCGAACCCTGGTGTAAACTATGTAGATACATATATAGGAAAACACTCTGCATCCATGCAGGGCTGCCCATAATCTGGCCTAAAGTACTTTAAAAACTGTAGCCAGGTGAAAAGAAGTGGTAAAAAAGCAGACAGCATGAAAATACTACAGAATTAAGAAGAACACAGAGGATTATATAACCTTTTCCTTTAGCTAAATATTTCTCTTTGATTCTAGTAAAGGACCTAAAACCTAATCCTGCACATAAAAACATTTGATAGGTTTGAACCAAAAGCCTGCATCCGAATACCATAAACTTTGGTTAGATAGAAATCCTGATCCAGATCTAAGCTTTAAGGCTTGGGCCCATCTCTACCCAAGATAATTGAAACAAAAAGATCCAAAAGTTGTATTCAGAATACATGCCTGCATTGAATATTTACAGGTGGATGACTAATATCCTCCAAATAACCCCAAATCATGGCTACATATAACAAGTCTCATGATATTCCAGAAAACTTCTCAAAGAAAAATCAAACACAAAAATAGAGCTCAAGGAACTACATCATTCAGACTCGTTCATGGCTTTGTACAACAGTCCATAGCTGTCAAGGCTGAATCCCCACTCTGTCACTCTGAGTGCAGGTGGGAGCCGCAAGGATTCTAAGCATTGATACTTGCCCCTCCAGGCTTGTATTAAACTCCCAAGGTTACAGCTTTTCTCTGACCGTGGCTTGGTAAACGCTGCCACCACCCAAATGCAAAAAACTCCTTTGAACCCAGGAAGGAGGACTTGAGAATTCCTCCCTGTGGGGTACCCTCAAGCCCTTTTACCCCTCTCCAGGGAAGAGATGAGAAAGAAAAAAAGGAAATTAGCTGTGGCTACCAGCTAATCAAACATTCACAACCTCTTAGGACACCAAAAATCCAATCCTGTTTTTAAAAAAGGTAAATTTTATTAGAAACAAAAAGAAAGAAAATACATCTGAAACTTAGGCTTTTGCTAGATTTTAAAAGAGCAATTTAACTTTCTTGGGGGTTCAGCTTAAAGGTCACAAGCAAACAAAAGCATCTGGGGTCCACAAGCCAATAAGCACAGAGGAGTCCACAAGCCAATAAGAAATAAAAGAAATAACCCTAATCATGTCTTGTTAGACATTCCCTAATTTTACTTACATATATCTGATGCTTCAGATAAGTAGATTTGAGGTATGAATTGATAATCTATAATCATACCTGGCTTAAAGGTGCTTACAGTTTTGCTGCTCCATGCCTCTGCAGCCCAGAGAGCCCAACAGAGAAAGGGAAACGTTTCTTTTCCAATTTTAAAAAGTTCTACCTTCCCATTGGTTCTTTTGGTCTGGTGCCCACTTCCTTTTCTTTACCTGGGGGACTTTTAACCCTTTACAGATAAAGCAAGCGGAGAACAGCTACCAAGAGGGATTTTACAGCTAACTGGCTGGTTGGGTGTACATAAAAAGGAGCTATCCCCTACTTCATTTATCACAATAGCTCATGCATGTGATAAAGCCAGACAGCAGCGGTAGTCCTTGGAGGTATTTTGGCACTCTCTGGTATTCTGGCTGAGTTGTAGGGGTACCCATATAGCATATATTCTCCTTTCCCTTTGCTGGGTCAGCTCCATTGGCTGCTGTTAAGTTATAGTCAAGAGTCCAGTCACAGACTCACCCAAACTTTCCCCCCTGCTAATCTCCACTGGGGTTGAGGAGCATCAGTGCTGCTGACAGCACTTGGATCTCTGGTAGATGAGCTCCAATTGCTATTTGCCTTTCACAAGGCCACAGGGAAGACCCTTTGCACCCTCTTCCCTTCGCTGTACACCACACATGGATACCCTTCTTCAAAACACTGGAGAAAACAGGTGAAATAAAACATAATCAAAAACCCACCAAATCCAACTGTTTTCCATCCCTTATGACCACCTCTGTCTCAGGACTGGCATGTTTACTGTAAATAAAGCCTTCCTGTCAGAAAGTTGACTTCTGAAATCTAGATGGAGAATACCATCATCGATCTATTGTTTGTTGCCTAGGCAGTGTAATGGGAATATTATGGATATGTTGTCTGAAGAATATATTGCATGCTTTATGACACACACAGCTGCCTGTCTATAGTATCTTTTTTCCTTTGTGTCTTTGTTTTGACAGTCTTTCAAAAACCAGTCAGCACCAAATTGTGCACATTTACATTTTTTGGTCAATGCGCTGATGAATTTTCTCTAAATTGCTGACTTACTTCATAGCTATAACATTGTTTTACTTTTCATATTTAAAGACAAAATATATAGTATGACAGAGTTCACAAGTTTTTCATGTCAGTAATAGGCCAAAAATCCAAGTTTTTCTCCTTTAAAAAATTGTCTGCTCTATTCACTGTGGAGCTTTTACTTATTCAAAAGTCTATTCCCTAGATAGTTGTTATTCAACTTATTGGTTAGCTCTGTTGTATAAACAGTTTAATATCACTGGTATTAGATTCATGAAAGGGCTGGAAGTTCTAAAAAAGGTGGGGGGGGGGCAGGGATCATGTAAAGTATTATTTAGTAAACACAACAGGACTTACAAATATTTAACCTAAAAAGGAATCTTTCACCATGTTAAATCATCTAAAAAGGAGTTGTTTGAAAGCACAGAGCATTGCTATTCTTTTCTCACAAAATATGCCTAAAGAAGTACCACCAATGCACAGTACAAGTTAATAAAGCATGTCTGAATATCAGAACCTACAGTTCTGCTTTAACAAAGTCCAGAATAGCATGCCATTAAAAACTAACAAACAAAACACCTCTCTTCACATTAATGAAATGTGATAGAGAGATACTGGGCTTCAGTGTCAAAGTCATGGCTATATCTCAAACAGATTTAAAAGTAAATATTTTTAGTCAAATGTATTTCCATAGAACCAGGATTTCCTTTTCTAAAATTAGACATGTTTTTCAGCCCAGTCCCTTGGAAAGGAAAACAGAACACCTTTGTTAGTCAACCGCTGAGTAACATTTAAAATACAGGTTTCTGATCCATTTTAAAACTTGAATATTGGTGCCTTTCTGCTGCATGGTAGTAGATATCAGGGCCTTGCAGTCAGCATCCCATTGGAGGAATAATGCTGGGGAATCTGGGTGTATTCTTGGTGTATGTCATTTTATTTACACTGTACACATACTAGTCCTGGAACACAGGTGGTCACAAATAGCACTCATGTAAATCCCTTATTTGAAAGTTCTCAGCCCTAACACTAACTTATGGATCTTAGGGAGCAACTCTACCTCTAGGATGCTCTCTAGTTGGAGAAATTAAGACAGAGAGCAAACTTCCTGATGCTTGCCACAGCTCCCCCAAAGAAACTAAATCAGAAAGTCAACACCAACACAGCATTTCTTCCAAGACTAAAGGCTTGCTCACACTCCAAGGCTTTGTCTACACTACCAAGTTTTGTTGCCAAACAATTGCTCTTTAGCAACAAAACCCTGAAAGCATACACACTGCAATGAGACTTTTTTGGGGGAAAAATGCCCGGTTTCAGTTTCTCTCCATCCCTACAAGAGATTTTTTTCTTTCCCCCTCCCTTTATTGTCAACAAAGAGCCAGTGTAGACACTACTGTTTGTTTTGTCAACAGAACTGGCTTCCACCAGTATCTCACAATGCCTGCCCTGATCACTCTGCTCAGTGTTTGGATCTCTGCTGCCCTGCAGTCATGTGCCCCTCCCCTTTCAAAGCTGCGGGAAGTATCTGACAGCCGAGTGTGCTGCTCAGTTTGGGGAACAAAGAGCAAATCATTAGAATGCTCCTCTTCTGCCCTGCACTAGGAACACAGTGGCAGGCAGACTGCTGTCACAGGGACGTGGGAGAGGAAAGACTGCTGTGTTGCTTTGACATTCCTCAGCACAGAGAGCTCACAGAGCTACTCGTGATGCCACTCCCAGCAGCTGAGGAGACTGTGGGAGAATTGGGAGAATCCTCCCGAGATGTGCAGCGATCATCTCCGCCTTCCCACAACATTGCATTGTGGGATACATACCCACAGTGCATTGCTCACACTGTCGATGATGGTGCCCACAATGTGGACATGATCTGTCGACAGAGGGAGCAAGTGTGAACACCCTTTGGCGATTTTTGTTTTTTCAACTTTTGGTGTCAACATAAGTTTTGTTGATAAAACTTGGTAGTGTAGACAAAGCCTAAGAAAAGTAACGCTAAGACTAATAGTGCTGTCTAATGAACACTTCATAATAATGCATAATTAATCCCTTTAATTTATCATTAAGTAATTTAAGATCATAATAAATTAACATTTAATAATCAAAGATATTTTGATTATTAAAAGTATGTTTGTAGTTCTGTGAACATCTGTTGTATAATTGGTAATATAGTAGCCCCTACAGGCTGTAACTGAGCTGAGGCCTCCTTCGGGCTAGGCAGTCTACACAATAAAGACATTTCTTGACCCAAACAGGTTACAAGCTAAACAGGCAAGACACACAAAGACTGGCAGGGGAAACAGAAGCAACAAGAAGTTGGGGCAGATCTGGGAACAGAATCCAGGTCTCCTGATTCCCAGTTCAATGCCCCAGCTATCAGACCACATTGATTGATTGATATCAGACCACAAACTTCCCAAAGTTTGCATGTTTGCTTGTTAATGTGTTCTCTTTTCCACAATTCTCCCATTTCTTCTGGATCCCCTGTTTCAATGCTATAAGTTACAGAAAAAAAATGTTTAGAGGCAGTGAAGTTATTTTCTGTACATGTTACAGGCAGGACATCATCTCTGCTACCAGAAGCTTTAGAAAATCAAGAGAGTTTAGTTTCTTAAAAGGTGAGTGCTTTTTAAAAATGTGCTTTTGTTAGAATGGAAATTGAAAGTAGACCAGTGGGAAAAGAAGGTCAACACCACAATTCACAATTAATCCATACATTGACACAAGCTTGTTTAACTGTAATTTGTTCCCCTTTGTAACTACTTAGCAGCTTCACATAAAGTAAAACAGCTAAAAAAAGACTTTTTTGAGTCTAGTGTTTAAAAGCAAAAGGCCTAGGTCTCTAGTTCATATATGTCATAGTGTGACAGTGATGGGAAATCACTATCATTCAACAGCTGTTCTATTACCTAAGTGAGGTGAGCTGGTGATCTCAACTAGGGAATGGGTGAACTGGATCAGAAAAATTAAGGACAAGGCCTGAGTCTCCACCCTCTTTCCAAATGAAACCTCTGATGAGGTAGCAAATACAGACTCTTCCTCTCCCAAATACTCTCCAAAGGAGACTGGAACTGAAAGGAGGAAAGGAAGAAAAAGAAAAACTCTAAGTACAAATAGGGAGAATTATTTTTATGGTCATTGCAAAAGACTGGGGCATTAGGGCTCCATGGTCCTATTCTCAGTTCTGCCACTGACTTGCTGGGTGATCTGGGGTGGGTGGGAGCTGGAAAAATCACATTGCCTATCTGTGATTTAGTTTCTCCATATGTATTTGACAGATAATATTAATAACGATCTTCTCTTGTATAAGCAGACATAAGCATTTTAAGATCCTGTGACAAACTATATTATTACTGCAGAAAAGGACCTGGGGATTACAGTGGATGAGAAGCTGGATATGAGTCAGCAGCGTGCCCTTGTTGCCAAGAAGGCTATTGGCATATTGGGCTGCATTGGTAGGAGCATTGCCACCAGATTGAGGGAAGTGACTATTCCCCTCTATTCCGCACTGGTGAGGCCACATCTGGAGTATTGCATCCAGTTTGGGGCCCCCCACTACAGAAAGGATGTGGACAAATTGAAGCGAGTCCAGCGGAGGGCAATGAAAATGATTAGGGGACTGGGGCACATGACTTACGAGGAGAGGCTGAGAGAACTGGGCTTGTTTAGTCTGCAGAAGAGAAGAGTGAGGGGGATTTGATAGCAGCCTTCAACTATCTGAAGGGGGGTTCCAAAGAGGATGGAACTCGGCTGTTCTCAGTAGTGGCAGATGAAAGAACAAGGAGCAATGGTCTCAAGTTGCAGTGGGGGAGGTCTAGGTTGGATATTAGGAAACACTATTTCAGTGGGAGGGTGGTGAAGCACTGGAATAAGTTACCTAGGGAGGTGGTGGAATCTCCATCCTTAGAGGTTTTCAAGGCCCAGCTTGACGAAGCCCTGGATGGGATGATTTAGTTGGTATTGGTCCTACTTTGAGCAGGGGTTGGACTAGATGACCTTCTGAGGTGTCTTCCAACGCTAATATTCTATCTTCTTCTACTCTTATTAAATAGCAGGAAAAGAGTTAAAACAAAAAACTAAAAAAGTTTGCTTACATGATGTACTCTCATATGCCAAAACGTTGGTCAGGAACTACTTAGAATTTGGATGTATGACAATTGCTGAACTAAGCAGCTCTACAGTTATCTAGCTGATTACAGATCTTCTGCTACTAGCAAACCTATTACACTCAAGGATTTCCACAGGTCTGGTCCAAGGACCGATAGTAAAATAATATGTTTCTTATTTTGTCATTCAAGTTTTTGTTTAACTAATTTACTTTTTCCGGAGGAGGAACTGCTGAAATGGATAATCTGCAGAGATGTAAGTTATAGCTTTTGTAATTTAACAGTTTATGTCAAATTTCATTTCACTTTGCTGAGATAAAAACTGTTGTTGATAGCTGCTGCAAGCGACTGCTGGGCAGACTGAAAACACACTGTGCTAATCCCATTACAAAACTCTTTGGCCAGAAATGGAAATAATGTTCTTGCAACAAAATGAAATGGTGTGGTGTTGACTTCCATTTGTGGAGGGACGGATGAGGACAAGCGGGACAAAGGTGAAATGTGATAAACATACTAAACAGCATTTGGTGAGAAGTAGAAAGTTTTTTCCCCACACTATTTCTTTCTGGAGTCCTGTTAATTTTAGGTTTGGTTGCCAACCTTTTGTTCCATAGCCATCCTGATCAAAACATTAATGGGAGCTATGTAATTCAACCAACTATTCAGATATGAACACTAACTAGCAAATTCTAGATCAGAAATATCCCAGATTTTGACATGCTCAGACTTTATTTTGTGATTCAGACTATGGATAAATTTAAACTGCAAACACTGAATCAAACTGAATCAGGGATTTTTATTTGAGCCCGTTGCTACTAAATAAACTTACGCCAGGATACGATATCCTAAATCTGTACCCTTCAACTTCTCCTCAGAAAAGTTAGTGTCTAAACCTTTCTAACTGCTTAACTGTCATGACAAATTTTACACATCAGATTTGGTATTTCTTAATTATAGCAGGAGCTGGTAGCACTGCCTTTTATTCAAGTTGCCTGACAGTTCCCATTAGAAGACCCAGTTTTCAGCTCATAATTGTGCCAAACTTTTAACGCTTGTGCTGAAATTTTCCACGCTAAATGTCTGTCTTGGAATGAACTGGTTTAGAAATGTCACTCAAAACGATTCACTGATTTCTGAGAACCAGGTTAGGGCATATTACATTGGTTTGCAATGTTAAAATATTTCTTCAAGCTTTCTTTGCGAAGCTCTACCACACCATGTTCTGGAGCAGCGATTTGGCAGAAGGCTGGCCTTTGGGTCAGGGATGTGGCTTCTGCTGTTCCTGGAAAAAAAAATCCAAATTGAGAAGAAAAAAAAAATATGAGACGTAATAATTCTGTATTCAGTCAAGGCTTGCATAGTAAATAAGGCCTGGGGCCACATGTTGAGCAATGGAATAAAATAAAATATGTAATAGCTGCTCATTCAGTGAGCACTATCCATCCTTTGTGCTGATGGGGGCTGGACTACTGTGGGGAAAAAAATAATGAACGATCATGTAACTAAACCCTCTTTTGTCATACATACACACAAGAGGGATGAAATAAGATCTGGCTCTAGCATTTTGACTCAGGCCATTACAGAGATAGGGTAAGAGCCTGAAGTTCAAGAGTGTTCAGAGCTGGAGTACAGGATTCTCTCTATTACTTGTATAGGAGTTCACAGTAAATTGCATCAAAAAACCCCCAACAAAACCTTCATTGAATCTTCCTTTAACAAACATGTTACAAAACCTCCAGAGGTAGATACTTTACAGTGGGTATATTTAACAAACCCTGGTGCTCAATTTTGTTGGCATTGAATTCAGTGGGAGATACGCTACTGGCTTCAGTAACTGCAGAACTGGGTCCTTATTTAACAAGGACAGAAATGAGCACTGCTATCATTCTATTAAAATGTTCCATATTGTTCTTTAGTATGAGTTAGCAGTTTAATAACAATGATAAATCTTTAAGGAGATGATATAAATGCTCCTGGTTCTAAGATTTCATAAGAAGTTATGTCTTTTTAATTTGCTTCTAGAGTCCATTGCTGAACCACCCTTCACAAACATGTGAGGGCAAAGATCATTGCTGGAAGAAAAAATAATGAGAAACACAATAGCATAAAGGTTACAAAATTCAACTGTGAAATTCTCCTGAATTTGTCTTGGCTAATTAAATCCATCTGCTCTATTCCAGGAAACACTAGAGGTAGGAGAACTGCACCTGAGGCTAGATGAGAAAACCCTTATTTGAAACATATATTACTTTCCCCTCAATAAATAATGGATAAAACCAAACATAAATCTTTTTATGCTTTCTGCTAAATATCACAGCTGAAAATCCAATAAAATGAAATATCTTTTAATATTCAAATTGTAATCAACAATTTCATTTCTTTATTTTTCTTTTTTTAAGTTTTAATCTATACATCGTTGGTACAACTTTTAAAAAAAAATCCTTGGTTTAATCAGTCTCTATTGTAAAATTGTTATAACAAATTTGACAATCCATTAGAGTGTTTCTAGCTATGGTCAGTACCAGATACTTTAGTTGGTTGAGGGAAGGAGAGAAACTTGTTTTATAAAACATCTGTTGAGATTTAAGTTTTTTTCCCCCCCTTTTGGAACCCTGGTCCAATTTGTTTTAATTTGTTAATATAATCTACATGTGTCCCAGGGAATAGGGATAGGCATATTTAAAATAAATAAATATTAAATGCTTCCCTCCCCTCACAGGATTTATGTAGTAATTTGTTTATGGCGTAGTTCCTTCCTAATCTTAGGCATGTTGGTGGCTGGCTTATGTCCTCAAACAGGAGGTTTGATATCCCATGTACATTTTTTATCTTCAATAGTGTAATTCATTGAGGTTATATTTATTATCCATGTCAATGTCTAACCCTTTTCTGAAACCTACTTTTGCCTCACCCATGCCAGCCAGTTCCATAGGCTAATTGTGAACTGTGTTCAAAATATAATCTCTTTAATCGGTTTTAAATTTTCAACCTTTTAATTTCATTGGCTGTCATCTTGTTCCTGTATTATGTAAGAGGGTATTTAGGAGCTCCTGACTGACCTTCTCTATACAAGTAATTTCTATATCTCTCATGTCATCTCTTCTTAGTAATGTCTCTGAACAAAGCCCTAATGTTTTTAGTTTTTCCATCATATGGTCACTTTTCCATGTTTCTGAACATTTCTGTTGCTCTTCTCCAGAGCTTTCCTATTTCCACCATCTTCTTTTGGAGTTTCTTCTGCTGTAAGTTTCATTAGCATAAGTGTTATGAAACAACATGTTCACTCTAATAGAGATTTTTGTGATGAAAATAATAAACTAACACCAGAGATCAATGGAGCAATGCTCTCATAATGCTTAGGCCCCCCATCTTGTAAGCTGATCCATTTGGGTAGACCCCTATACCTCTGAAGAGCTCCAGTGAAATGAGTGGAGTTCTGCCTAGATCTGCTTTGAAGGGTCAAGGGCATGCCTGTTGAAAGTATAGAATGAATATCCCCATTTAATATAAACTGAATTTTATTATGAATCAAAAATTGTGAAAAATAAATCCTTTGTTGTGCCATAAAAGAAGTTTTTGATACAGCTGTTAATTTGAAAATGACTCAGACTAAAAACACTCAAAATAATTCATATTACAATGGTTCATAGTAAGAGCTTACTCTCTTACTATGAAAAGCTATGAATGGAGCCTAGTCTCCTGATACACTGTCCAGTACCTTAACTTCAAGGCCATCTTTCCTCTAAATACAACTATGAAAAACTAGAATAAAATATACAATTAAGATTTACTAAGTTTAGGTTACCATTTTGTCTATAAAATCTCATGTGTCTTTCCTAGCACTCTTTTGGGACTCTTTATTTTTTATGGTGTATTCTTCCTGGAGTCACTGTCTGTGTTCTTGATCTTGATTGATACAGTTTCAGTTTAATTTTGTGTCTGTCTATTTTCTGCCATGTATCCTCAGTTAGCCATTCATTGTGGTTTTCTTCACAAGTCTTAGTGAAAGTTTCCTTTCCCATTTCCATTTGCCTTCTACTCTATCATTTTCAAGTACCTAACACAATTCTAAACTCTTGTTGTGTTGTCATCTGTTTTAGTATGGTGATGTTATAACATGGGCAGTTCTGTTGTTCAGATCTCTTTTGCTCTTATTTTCATTTTCAGTTTAACTACTACTAATGCATGTTTCAGTCCTACATTTGTTCCTGCTATGTACATCTTCTAAAATTCTTCATTTGCAGTTGTAATGTGAACAATTTGAATCAATGTGATGACCTCCAAGTTATCTGATGAATAGTACAATGAAGAAAGATAGTCCATCCTATGACCAGGTTGTTCATTCAACAACAAAAAAACCCCCAAAAATACAATCAGCAAAAATTTCAGTTTTTGTTCCTTTCACCAAGTCCTAATTTTCCCATAGCTACTTCCATGCCAGTGGTAGTGTTCCTTATATTAGTATTCATATTGCCAATTGCTACGAGGACATCTTTTTCTCCAGGACCCTGTCTGTTATATTCTGTAGAAAAGTCTACAACTAGCTTTTTTTTCTTGATTATTCAATATTACACTCCAACAAATCAAACTAATGGGCATTTTCTGGAACTTTGATGTAAACAGTACTGTTATAATTATTTCTGAAAATGGTTTCCATTCTCTCAGGTTTTTGGACATCCTCCTTGGTAGTATCAGACCCATGCCATCCCTGTGTACAACACTGGTGGCATTCAGGAGCCCAGAATATAGTAAGATGTCCAGTTGACAAAGTTATTTGTCCTGATGCCAGCCTTCTCACTTCACTTAGGCTTAACATATACCATAGTGTTTATCTCTCCATTTATTTTGTTACTTGGACCTATTTTACCCTATACATTATCCACACATTTCACATATCAGTTTTGGTTATGGATTTAGGAGTGAGTAAATTCATGAGTGGAGTAGCTTCCTTGCAGGTTTTGCCACTTTGCGTTGTCATCTCTTGTCTAGGTCTATCTCAATTGAGTTGAGTTGAACTGAATTTGTTGATCCAATTTGTAATGTAGGTTTCCATAATGACATTTTATTCTTATAAACAAAATGGAAACAGCTGCACAGATTGCTTCAGCACAAAATGACATGGCATACTGTACAATATCATTAGACAGTCATAAGGAAGAAAAACAAACAACAACCGATTAGTTCCAGACAAGAAGGGCAACTTAAAATGACATCTGAACAATTAAATACATGGAGGCAATACTGTAGTCAACTAACGAATGGTGAACAAATGGCCAATCTCCCAGATATAGAGGAAGGAGATTATCTGGATGTCTATCACCACATTAGAAGTAAAGAGGGCTGTTAATCTGTTAAAAAGTGGAAAGACATCAGTACTTACAGCAGACTTGAAGACGACAGTGGACGTTTTGATAAACCTCCTACAAAATATATAAGAGAAGAAAGAAAAAATACCAAACAAGTGGGGAAAAGGACATATTGTGAACCTGCCAAAGAAAGGAGACCTCAGTCAGTTCAAAAACTGGAGGGACATTCAGTTGCGGTCTAGCCCAAGGAAGGTATTTACATGCATTATTCTAGGCAGAATAATGAAAGCAGTATTTTCAAGTTTATGGCAAGAACAGTCAGGGTTCAGACAGGAGAAATCATGTATAGATCAAATAGCAACACTATGTATCATCATAGAAGTGTTGATCAAACGGCAGTCACCACTTTATATGAATTTTACAGATATCCAAAAAGCCATTGATACAGTGGATAGAACATTTTTATTGAAGCTGCTATGCGACTATGGAATCCCGTAGAAATTTTTGAACATCATTCACAGCTTCTATGAAAATGTGACATGCCAGGTAATACGTAACAGTGAATTGACTAAGGACAAGGACGTCTTATGTCACCTGTGATCTTCTTACTTGTAGTGATTGGACAATGAGTCAGTTCACAGAACCACCAAGGGGCATTGGACAACAGACATTAAACCAGAAGTTAAAAATCCTTGATTTTGCAGAGGATATCAACTTGCTAGCCCATACCCATAGGAACATGCAAGCCAATATAAATTATCTCCAGGCCAACCCACAATTAGTAAGATTGAAAATCAACACCCGATAATCAACACCCAGGACTTTGATATTGACATAGAAGAGCTCACATATTTTGGCAGCATTGTAAGTACAACAGGTGGAACAGATGAAGATGTTAAAGCTAGACAGGTCTTCCTAATTCCAAAGCCAATCTGGGAAAACAGCAATCTTGCCCTCTAAACTAAAGATTGAGGTTTTGTTTCCATTTGAAGGAAGAGGATTAAAAACAATCACACTCAAAAAGATCATTCCTAGTCCGTATCTATAGTCTAATATTTTTCCAGGTTGCTTTGTGTATTCATTAAGACTCATTTGTTCATTTCTAAATACTCAATTCTTTTTAAACCGCATATTTAAATCATTTTTTTTTAAAAAAAGGTCTGATAAAGTTCTGTCAGAATTGAGGTATAGAATTCTCTTCTAACCAATGTCCATATTTCAACTATAAAAAATCCCTATCAATGATACTAGTTCACTGTTTACTTACATTAGCCTTGACAGTTTTCTCAGTTGCAGCTTCCAAATAAAATGCAATTCTTGACACTATCATTTTCAAAGATCATTATGTTATATAAGAAACATGGAACTTGACATGTGTAGTACAGTTTGATGTCGGTGATTGAGCTTTAATGACCTGTTATGACATCTAGAATGTCATCCTTCCACTACATTGCTATGGAAAATGGAAGTTTTGAGTGTTATGGGTATGTTGGATTAAATTCTATACCTCTTTTCCCTGTTAGCTATGAAGCCCATATTCTTCATATCCAAAAGTATACTGCAAAGGTTATACAATAAAGAGCGCACAGTCTGCATGTTATGGGCATGACAGCAGTGTGACAAGGTGTACAAACCCCTCAGCAGCCAGGCCAATGTTGAGGATCTACGCTGGGAGAGCACCCTCTCCTACCACATCTGAAGGGCATATCTGTCCAGTAAGGAGGACCTAAAAGGCAACAGCCCAGCTCAAGTGGTGGCAGACTGGGGAGGGAACAGGCCTTCAATCCTTGACTCCTGGGAAGGCCCTGGTGGAATGCCAGAACTGCTTAGATGCCTGCTGACCTCTCTCCTAAGAAAAAGGAGTGTGTCCCGATGCCAAACCAGTCCTTAGAGTAGTAATAGGACTTATCTATGGGTGTTGAACAAGGCTATGGCCTTTCAGTGACTCCCTGAAGGATGAGAGTCCTACCACCACCTTAAGTGAGTTCATTTGTGATGTAATTGTCCTGTTGAACTTTGACAAATATCATAATCCACAGACTTAGGCGGAGGGCTGTCTCTCTTAAAGCAAGACTAAGTTGTTGTGACTGCCTGGATACTGAAGACCAGAATCTGGGTGAGTCCAGGTCCATGTCACAACCCACAGGGGTGCCATAGGAGGCCAGCTATGTGGGTCCATCTACACTGGAGCTGGAAGATGTAATATCCACCTCAAGTACTGTTCCAGTACCAGGTTCATGTTTTTTGTTTGCCCATCTATTTCAGGGGAAGTAGGGTGACTTGACCCTGAAGGTCCTGGGCCTGTGGGGAACTGCTGGTCAGAGGGAAGCCCACCCCTTCCATCATATAGGGAGGGGTTGGATGGGTGAAGGTGGTTTGAGTAAACTATCAGGGTTGGGTCATGGGTGATCCTTTGCGCACTGGTCAGCTACTAAGTTGGAGTCATGAGATGAGTAGCGGGAGCAGGCTTGAGCTAGGTGACGATCCCAGACAGTCTGGGTCAGGCACCATGTTACAGACAAGGGCAAATAGCAGAACTAGGGAGGAGCCAGGGTCAGAATCTGGAGTCTAGGATCCACAGACAAGCAAAGTCTGGAGTGGAAGCAAGCAGGCAGTCTGCATCATTATTCAGCCGGCTCCCCAGGATGACTTCCTGGTTTATATACCAGCATGAGCCAATCAGTGGGCTGCTGGAGGTCGGGGCAGCCTTCCTGCCCTTCTGGGCAGTACATCCTGCAGTGCCTAGATTCACAGGGTCCTCCAACACAAACCCAGCCTAAGCTTCTAATGGCAATGTGGAGGCATCAGGTGCCAGTTCTGGTGTCACAGAAGTAAGTGCTTGAAGGATTAGGGACCGTGTTCGCTTTTGACCATGCATTTTTGTTTTTGTTGAGTCATCTTCATAAACTAAAAAAATACATTTTTCAGCAACCCACATCTCATCCTACACAATACTGCAATCAAATCCTTGGTTTTCTCTGCAAACAGCGAGCAGAAGTGGTCTCTTGTCAGGTAAACCTGTTGTTTCATCATAATGAAGCATCTAATGAGTAATGAAGACAGTAAATTATTCTGGCATTCCAGAGAAGGTTACAAAGTAGATGTAGCGTACGCTTGGGTGGGGTTTCCAATTGTTTTTAGTCTTACATTTTGTATCTTAGCTTTTTATTTTTTTGACTTGACTTCATATTTTCTATAATGATAGATTCTCCTCCAACTCAGTGTCTGCAGCACACCCATATTTTCTGTATGCAACTTCATACTTCCCACTTTAATTTTTAAAGTATATAAATCTTTGTTTTAGGTAGGTAGATAATAGTTTGGGGCCTCTAGCCAAGAGAGTGTATACCTAACACTGAAGATCAATATTACCTTGGAAAATTGTTGGCATTATTTCCATCCCTGCCAGTATTGCAGAGCCTATCCTTGCAAGCCATGCTTTTGATGGCCAGTAGCAAACAGCTTGTTTATTTTTAAGTTCGGATATCAGCATTTTCTATGCTCATGTAATTCTTTTCAGTGATTTTTTTTTTTGAAAGAGCTAATATCTGGGCACATATTTTAATTCAGCTAGGGTATTAGCAAGTAATCCATAGCAATAAGGCATTTTGTCCCAAAATACCAAACTAATATTGCATGCCATGTAATTTTATGGAGTATTTAAGCTCTTTTCTCATTGTTGCCTATGGCACAATGTTGAATTCCAATAGAAGGCTTTAACTATTTAAACAGTGAAAGGATTTTTCTTTAAATCGTTAGAGAGAAGCATTTTACTACCTCGCTGTTTTTTCTCCCTTTCGTTTGCATCAGCTTTGTAAATCACACAGGAGCAATGGAGTCATTTGTGATGAAACATAGGACTTAAAGCAGACCAGATTCCCTGCTTGGATAGATGTGTACACATAACAGCCCTGTGCTAGCTAGTGCACTGAAAATAGTAGTTTGACTGCAGCAGCATGGGTGGCTGCTCAAGCTATGTACTGAAGACCATAGGAGGAGTTATATTTGGGCCGCAATTCTGAGCTACTGTAGCCACACCACTACTTTTAGTGTGCTAGCTTGAGCAGAGCTAGCTTGAGTATGTTTACCTGAGCAGGGAATTATACCTCCCAATGGCAGTGTAGACATACCGTGAGTGACTGCTTGCCATAGAGACTAAATCTGATTGTTAGGAGGTCTTTCCTGTGACTTGTTGAGATCACATTAATTCCCATTGAAGTCCTAGTCCAAATTAAGGTGCTCATCATCATCAGAGAGGATCCAGCCCTAAATTAGTAGTTGTGCAATTCTGATATTGGCATTCTGTGGCTGATTGAGATGTCTCCTTTCTAAGGCAAAGTCACAAAGACATTCTTCCTGAAGCTGTTAGGTAATGGGTTCAAAAAAGATACATCAAGGGAATTATTGAATATATCAATGTATCATGCTTGATCTCCTAACACAGGGTGGGTTTCTTCCTAAACTGATTTTTACATCAGCACTCTAAGGAATAAAACCATGGAAGCTTCTGTCCCCTAGAACTACAGAAACTCCTGCTGGCTGTTGACACTGCAAGCCAGTCTTCTCACCAAGCATTTCAGAGAATTGGGATCTGCTGAGTCTCCAGGAGACAGAGCTCATTTGCATAATCCCCCCTCATCACCTGAGCTCTCAAGCTCTATTTATTTTGGCCATCTAAAATTTTCAGACCCTTCCCTTTCTCCCCCCGCCCTTTTGGGGGGGACGTGGCAGAGGGGACGAGGCGGAGTTTCAACCTCTCTGGGTAGAAAACAAATTCTTAATTCCAAAAGTCCACCACAGAAAAAATGTTTTGCTTCTTCATGCCAATACCAAGTTTCAACACAAAGTTCTTCTTTTCATAAAAAAAACCAATCTACGTGTTACCCAGCACTCAAATATTTGTATGTTTTTGTGAAGTATTTCCTACATGAGGGACCATTAATTAAAATAGAGAAGTTCCTAGCAGAGAAAGGAACAGAATATTTTTTTCTTCAAGTCAAAGTTTGAGTGGTATCCTGCAGGATGAGAGAGTAGTGTAACTGTATGGAGAGGCTCAGTGTTTCAGTCTTGGGTGGAGGCAGATAATCATTTATATACACTATCTCAGAAACTCATTGTAAGGCTGCAGGTTTTAACAAGCAAACCGTTGAATGCTATTTCAGTTACTAGGATAACTGAAGCCCTGAAAGCTAACCCTGGAGAATTGGTGTCACGGTGGCATTTCTATATCAGATACTAAATAATAATAAGATAATAAAGGCTTTTTCTAGACAGGAAGATTCATACATTTGTTCAGCCATTGGGACACAATGTGAAACTGGCACTGAAAGGACTAGTGAAAAAGCTAGAGAGAGGACATCTATTGAGGAAGTACAGGCACAGAAGAGAGGTTTGTACGTATGCTGGAATGCACTGAGATCTGTGGATGAAAAACACTATGTATATTTGTTGATTTTTATGCACAGAACAAGAGTGTGAATATTTTCAAGAAAACACTTGTCTTACAGTATATGTAGTTAATTATAAAGTACACTAACTTCTGGCTTCCAAGCTCCAACTTCTGTATCTCTATTTCTACAGCATTACTACATTTTCAGCTCTTTTCTCAAATGTCACTATCCTCAAAAGAACACTGCATTTTAGTTAGTCAATTATCAAGATAGAAGACATAAGAATGGCCTTACTACATCAGACCAGTGGTCCATCTAGCCCAGTATCCTGTCCGACAGTTTCTGAGGGAATTAACAGAATAGGGCATTATTGAGTGATCCATCCCCTGTCACCCAGGCCCAGGTTCTTTCAGTCATAGGTTTAGGGACACCGAGAGCATGGACTTGCATCCCTGACTATCTAGGCTACTAGCCACTGATCAACCTATTCTCCATGAAGTACAATTCTTTTTTTAACCCCATTATACTTTCAACCTTCAATGAGTTCCCTTGGCACTGAGTTTCACAGGTTGACTGTTGGTTGTATGAAGAAGTATATCCTTTGGTTTGTTTTAAACCTGCTTCCTATTAATTTCATTGGGTAAATCCTGGTTCTTGTGTTATGTGAAGGGGTAAACAACACTTGCTTATTCATTTTCTCCACACAAGGACGTGACTGGGAGGAATGGAAGAGACTGGTGTCTGCCCCTGCATCATGGGAAGGATATTGGCATGGGAAGGATGTAAAAAGGGAATTCTTCAGCAGGTGCCAGATGGTTGTGGAGGCAAGATTTACCTCCTCAGTATTCTTCTAGTCACTCAGTTGTCCCTGCATCCATGAGGAACTAGCTACCACAGATCACAAGGTATCTGTGGGCCTAAGACATTTATATGAAGGCTCTTGAGCTACTCCTTGGAAACTGTATACTCATCTCCCTCTGTAGCACACATTTTCATCAAAGCCATGCTACCAATACTCCACACTTGACTCTGAGGGCCCCAGAAATAGAGGGTGCTTGCAACTGCAAAGCAGAAACCCACAGGAAATACTGCAATGCTGCTGAGGAATTTTACCCTCAGTTTTAGACAGGTAGATGATCTCTCATAGGGAGTATCTCCACATTCAGATGCCCAGGTTCCTGCCTAAACAGGAAATGTGTGGGATTCTTTCTTTTTAATAAGGTCAGAAGAACTAAGAGGGAGTTAGGCCCATTTTATATGGGATGTCAGTCATTCTCACTATGAGAAGTCTTCTCCAAAAAAGGGGACAGTAAAGAGAAAAATTCACCAAAAGGGAAATATATATTTAGGAGAATCCCCACTACTCTCTCTGAAGGTATGTTTGCATAGTAAAGAAAGGATGAAAGCTGGGAAATTGTTTATGATTGAAAGTATGAATTATCTCTAATTATACAGCATCAAATGGAGTCATTAGGGCATAGTTATTACAATGAATATAAAATCAATTCATAATAGTAGGACAAGTCAGAAAAGTGCTACTACTTTCAGAAATATGAATTATTTAGTTGTCCATAAATTGTTACTTGTACTGTGATCAACTGAGACACATACATCAACAAAAAGAAAAGGAGTACTTGTGGCACCACATTCAAGTCAAACAAAATCAACTCAGCCCCTAATTTAGCATGAGCAGGAAGTTTTCAGTGAGTGCCATTAACCTCTGAAGAATCTAAGCGTCATTAAAAGGAAAAGTTGCTAATTGCTAAATAAAAGCCCTTCCAAACATAAAAAGGGTAACCAATGCAGGGCTGTCTTCCAAATGTGCAGATAGGCAAAAATAGTGTCTCTCCCACTGCCCATAGCTATCCCAAGCTGCTGAGGATTGAAAGCTGACCAGTCTTTTCTTTATGCTGCTGTCATGGATCCCTGCTGACAGCAATGAAACTGATAATCTGTCAGTTTCAATCTGTGGAATGAGGGGCAGAAGTCACAGAGAAAGTCCCCCCACCAAACCTCCAAGACTTGGGAGAAGAGGTAAAAGAGTGGAGATGACCACTAGCAACAGGTGAAAAGAGGAGGAGGAGATGTAGTAGAGAGACACCCTCAATCACAGCAAAGAGAAGGCTGAGAGAAAGGTAAAATAGCACAGACCCCTCCTTACCAGACACACGCTTTGATAGCCAGAAGGTGCATGGGTAAGGATGCAGGGGGACAGAGACTAGTCCTTCTCCCTTCCAGCAGAGACAGAATTGAGAAGGCTGAGTTTCAGATTTAATAGGCAATCCTCATACTAGCCTGATTCAGCTCTGGGCAGGATCCAGAGGAAGCACCTTGGTAGGAGTCCTAGTACCCACCCCATTTTCTGAGGAGCTATTAGGCTTCTCCACTCGCTATCACCATAGCATAGGAGGGCACCAATCTTCAGTATCAGTCTGTGCCTAATAGGCTTAATACTATGGCCATTAGGTCTGGTAAAAATTATAATCTGTATGAGCAAGTACATGGGTAGGTGTTGAGCCAGGCAGCAGAGAAAAAAAATTAATGGGCTATGTGAGAACATGGCACATGTCTATGTTGGAGTAGGAGAGAAGAGAAGACAGAATAGGAGAGGAGGTATAGAACACATGTAGGAAAGGGAAAGAGAAAGAACACAGGGATGGGAGATAATTAAAAAAAAATATGGACCTTGATGTAGTATAAGAAAAAGGAATGAACCCAGAAAGGGAAAGAGGTAGAATAGAATAATAAAATAAAATAATAATACAAATAAGCAGAACATAAGAGTAGTTTGGGTTTGTTTTTCCCTCCACCTTTGCCCAAGACACTGACAAACTAGTCAGTATCAATACTGTTACTGAAGCATGTAGTTACCACATCTGATAGCCCATTTGGTCAATTCCCCACCCCCCTCACCCTCAAAAAGAGTTACATAAAACACACTATATGAGCTATTTATCATATAAGATCAAATGGGTTCTGAATAGTCTACAGACAGAATGAAAACATTAAAAATGAAAGAAAACAATCCTGTACCTTATTGAAAGCAGGCTTTGGGGGCTTTTCCCCCCTCTTTGCTATATACTTAGTAAATTCTATTGCTATAGATCTCTATAAAGTTCTATGAATGGCGACTCCTGAAGTTTCATACCCAATGATTCATGTTTTATGTAAGTTTATTTGAATTCAGTGTGAAAGCAAGTCTATTTTCTTCTAATCGGCCTAAAAACATAGACTTTGTAGACCCAACCCAACTGAAACAAATGGATTGAAAAAGCCTTGATGCAAGTTACAGTGTACTTGATAGTTATCAGCACAAAGTAAGTTTGAATGCAGAGTTTTTACAAAGCTCAACCACTTTATTTTTGGCTAAATCTTGCAGTCTTAGCTCAGGTAAAACTCCAATTAAATAAATGTATAGGAAAGAAGTCAATAAGAATTTTGTCTGAGCTAGGTGTACAGAATTGGCCCCATAATATTCAGGATTCAGAAAGGCTTTAAAGCCTTAGAAACAGGAAAAAAGACCATTTATGAGTCTTAAAGGGGAAAAAAATCTCTGCATTGAGAGTTCTTTATAATGGTATCTCTTAATCTGATCTTTCTTTTAAAAAATTCAAAAAGGAAACCATACTGTTTAGGATAGAAGCGTGACATGAATCCTGTGGAGAATGAAAACAGAACAGAAGAGAAAGGATGATTTATCTGTTTGGATTTATGTTGTTTTTATATTCTTTGCAAAGAAAGGCACAAAAAAGAATGTCCCTCCCCCCGCCCCTCCACACACAAACAAAACGAAAAAGGAGAAAAGCTTCCTTGGTATAACAAATCCTGCCTAGTCTGCTGGAGCACTTAGGATTAACAGTAAATATATCCCATGGGGCAGATTCTCTTTATTACAGCAGCACCTAAGGGCCCAAACCAAGACTAGGGTCTCATTGAGCTATGCCCTCTACAAAACACACATTAAGAGAAACTGCCTGCCCCAAAGAACTTACAATCAAGGTTATGTCTACACTGGGAGTGCTTTGCTGGTATAGGAATACTGTTCTATTATACAAGCAAACCACTCCTACTGACAGGTTTCAGAGTAGCAGCCGTGTTAGTCTGTATCCGCAAAAAGAAAAGGAGTACTTGTGGCACCTTAGAGACTAACAAATTTATTTGAGCATAAGCTTTCGTGAGCTACAGCTCACTTCATCGGATGCATTCAGTGGAGTAGGATGCATCGTACTGAGGAAGCAGCTAGATGGGCAAAGCTATCCGCTGTACAAGTATTTAGCCACCCCACCAGGAGAAAATCAAAAATATACAGTTAAAAGTGCAGTTTGGTAGTATAGCTGCATCTACACTATGGGCTTTTGCTACGTAGGTTAGGAATTACAACTTTCCACACCTCTGAACAGCGTGGCTATGCCAACAGAAGTCTGTAGGCTAGACTTGGCTTTAACAGACAAAAAACAGAAAAAAAAAAGGTGAGAGGAGGAACAGAAGCACGAAGAGGTGAAGGTCACACAGCAGGCCGTAGCCATATCTCTTGAATCAAGGCCCTAATCACTAGATCGTGGTGTCTCGTTACTTTTAATGGAGCTACACTAATTTGCTAGGGTTGCCAACCCTCCAGGATTGGTCTGGAGCCTCTGGGAATTAAAGATTAATCTTTAATTAAATATTATATTATGTCATGTGATGAAATCTCCAGGAATACATCCAACCAAAATCGGCAACCCTGTAATTCACATTAGAGGAGAATCTTGCTCATAGCATTTTAGGACCGCTCTCTAAAATTATGTAACTTATCAGGTCATATCACAGAAATAATTGCTGTTATATGAATTTAGATGGAATATATATAGGCCCAAAAGCGTTAACATGACTCTGTCACTGTGCAACCTTAAACAGTTTTGAACTAGGCTCAGGATTTGGTATACGGAGACTTCAGCCTGAATAGTACCATGGGGCAAACACCATTCAAAATATTTTTAACTTTTTATTTAAATATACAGAAGAAAAGGAAAAACATTTGAAATGTAATATATTAAGGCTTTCATTTTAACAACATTCTTATTTCCTTTCCCTGTAGCTGGTGAAAGTTTTGAAAAGAACCCCCTTCTCCCTTAGCATTTAACAGTTTTAGATGGTATTAAAAATAATAATTTAAAATTAAAATTAAAATTGTTTGGTGTGTGGCATAAAAATAAGCAGACAGTTGAAATGACCTAGAGCTATTGTTGCTGAAGGCCAATTCCATTGCCTAAAAAGCAAAACAAAACAAATACACACAAAAGGAAAGACGAAAAAAAATAGCAAAGATAGAAAGTGCAGCTTCTGTCTCTGATGTTGACTCTCACTTGCAACTTCCCTTTTGGAGAAACAAATTCAGCTCACAGTCTTATCAACTAAGTTGGTCCAATAAAAGATATCACCTCACCTACCTTATACTAGTATCCTGGGCCAACATGGCTACGACACTTCATACATTAGAGCTAACGTTCCTGGGAAGTGAAAAGTAAGGGAAACTCTTGGGTGACTTCAACAGCTCCTGAAAGGAAGTCCCCAGGCTTCCCAAATCAGAAAACAAAATACATCAAAGAAAGTGATACAGATATAGAATATGCTGAATTGTAGTGTAAGTGCATTGGAAAAGTTTCAGATTTCAGTAGCACAATAGCAAGAAATTAGAAGGGGAAAAAAAAAGGAAAAAACTACTCACAAATCTATTGTCATGCTCTGTAATAGCTTAGCTGAACGCCAAGCAGACCAGAATGCTCTGCCTTTGACTGCAAACAGTAATAGATGTGCATGATGAAATGTCATGAGTTGTCTTGACATAACAGAGGGAGCTGCTGTCTGAACATTTTCCAAAACACTACTGAATTAAGGTTTGATTTTGTTACGAGGAGATGCCATCTGAAGTGTGCATTATTTCTATATTTAGGTTCAGGCAGGGAGACAAGAGCTCTTGGACAGTGCCTTTCCAGCAGATATTCTAAGTCAAAGGACAGTTAGACACGCAAACGCCCCACAACCATCAGTGGAAGTTGGGTGAGGAATTCTCATTTGTGCTTTTGAAAAATCTCCCACTCAGATTTAAACTATATATAAAAGAATAGAGCCCAGTGATATTTTTGCAATTTTATGCAGCACATATGCATTGACTCACCAAGAAGTGAGTGTATTTTCCATATCAAGAAACACAAGGAATTAGAGCTCAGTTGGTTCATAAGTAGCAACCCTCTCTGTGTTGAGAAAAATATTGCAATCCTTAACGACAATAATGTTAGCAATAGGACTACAAACCAACTTCTTTTTCTTAATAAGCCCATTCAAGTTTTGATGTTATGTTTTGATAATCTGGGATGTATATTGTACCTTCTGCTTGATGATTATTTGCTGCCTACTTTCCTGATATAATCATGCAGTGTAAACATAATCTTAGTAGCATAAGGGAAACAGTTACTTTTCTCACCAGGCTGGATAAGCACCATCTGTCCGTGTTAATTTTTTTTCCCCTTTAAAAAAAAAAACCCACACATATTTGTCATGTCTGTGACAAAGGGGAGAAAAAACCTTCTGTTCCGATATTCAGCAACTTAAATGAAGCACTTCGAACAATTTTTAACTACTATTGTTGCAGTTACTACCTAAGATTACTATAAATGAAAAAAAGACATTGAGTGTGGCCAACTTATTTTTTTCCAGTTTATTTATAGTACTTTGTGGGCCATAACTTTGACTGTTCCTCCAATTTATTTCCCCTTGTCTTTGTGCAGGTCTTTTATGAAACAAGGGGAAGGGGGGAGAACCACACTTCAGGGAAGTGTGCTTAAAGCCACAAAAAATGGTAGTGGAGTTCAGGACAAGTGCAGTACCTGGAAAAAGCAAACAAACAAAAACACAAACCCACAAACCCCACAACATTTAGCCTTTTAAAAAAGTGACTAGACTTCATATTGACTATGCTCCTTTAAAACGATAAAGTAACAGAAATGAGGACCTTGTGGATGGACAAACTTTATATTATTATTTATTTAATTGCAATACCAAACTGTTATCATTAACATAAAAATCCTAAAGTAATCAATCCAACAAAAAGCTTAATCTAATGCTGTTTTCTCTTTCTTCATTACAGGTGCAGTGTAAGTCCGCCTCTGATACTTTCGCTTTGATTCACTCTATTAGACCTGAGCAGTAAAAGCCAATATCCATGGAAGTTCACTAAAAGTTTATTACAAATTAAAGAGAAAGAAACACTGTATGTTAGTTAATGCACTACACCATGACCACCGCTTGCCTCCTTGCTTTGACACTTCACAGTAAAGATAAGATCTCACAAGGAAGGAAAAAATAGCAAAGGTTATAGCAATAGCATCACTACTAATGGACCCTAATTTAAAGACCCATTTCTGCCTAATTTTTATTTGGCTTTTTCTTTTTAATTTCTTCTCACAAAACACCTTGACTTTTTAGAAACCGTTTTCAGACAGCCTGATTTATTTCTTCTCATTTAAAAAGGTGAAGTGACTTATCAAAACAAACAGTGAACTGAAGCTGCACTATAACGACAGTAAGATAAAATTTATGGGCAAGTGATAGCAAGCTGGAGGGATTTTTTTTCCACCCTATTTTCTTATGCCTGCAAAGATTAATTGAAGGTTGGAATCTCTGGTTTTACCATTTTCTAGCTGAAAGAAATCACTGGGTGTTTACTGCAGGTGTTAAAATATTATGTTGACAGATGACTGATTGGCACCTGTCATTGGATTTACCAGATGGACTACAGTGAGGCACCATTATATGGTCTGAGCCTTTGCCTGGAGCACAGCCCATAAAAGTCATGTGTGATGGTGACTTTCATGAGTAGTAGAGGTCAAAGAATCACTGATCACATTTTGGAATTTAGGTCTGCAATAATCCTTTTCATTCCTGGTTGTGGGCAGGATTGTTATTTTTGTTGTCATATATGGCTCCCACTGCTCCTTGCTGAATTTTGTTATAGTTGGGGTTGCCACTAAAAAAAAGGACCATTTCAGAATAATTTGGTGTATGGGTGTAAGCCAGCCTACAACAGATATCCTATCTTTGCATACATGTTCTGCTCATATGGAGCTGCTGGTCAGAGTAGAACCTATTCATGAGAAATGCCTACATTCCTCTATATAGGCCAAGGCCTGCTCACAGCCGAAGGTACAAGAGTAGATAGAGGATGTAAAGAAAGCAGAAACAGGTGGTGACGCTTAAAATGGGAGTGAAGAGCGTAAACAGGTGATTGGGTTGGAATGATTTAGTTGGAAAGAGGTTGAAAGCAAGGTCTTAAGGGTGGAGATAAAGCAGAGTAAGATATGACACTGGGAGGAAAGCAAACAGGCCATTCTTCGGTTGCAGATAGGAGAGTCTGGAAGCAAAGGCACACTATAACAGGGTTTAAGAGAACTGGATAAATTCATGGAGGCGAAGTCCATTAATGGCTATTAGCCAGGATGGATAAGGAATAGTGTCCCTAGCCTCTGTTTGTCAGAAGGTGGAGACGGATGGCAAGAGAGAGATCACTTGATCATTACCTGTTAGGTTCACTCCCTCTGTGACACCTGGCATTGGTCACTGTCGGCAGAAAGAATACTGAGCTGGATGGACCTTTGGTCTGACCCAGTATGGACATTCTTATGTTTCAAATAAGTGGATAGAACTTCAGGTGGCAACCAGAGTGGGAAAAGGAAGAGACTACCATAGGCACTGCAGAAGCAGAAGCCAACTCTTCAATTTTTTGGGTTGTGAGGAAGCACACAAGGTCAGACACTCCACTGTTTTTATTGCCTGGATTGTAAATTGCTCCAGCTATGTGTTGTTGGAACTTGTGTTTTCCCTTCCTCTGGCAAGATCAATCTTCCTCTTCCAAACAGCACACAACCTGTGGTCAGATTTGCCTGGGATCTTCCCATTCCCTGGTCACAACACTCCTTCACCCAGACCTATAGTGAGGCAAGCCAAACATATGTGAACGGTCAGGTTCCAGTGCTGTGAAGGCATAGCCGTATACCAAAGGAGGCAGCATATAACAGAGTGGGCTATTGAGTTTGGTATTTTTTCATTGTTTGAATCCTAAAAAAGATTTTTTTGATTTCCATTTACTCTCTCCCATTCCCATCACTTTTTCTATAATCCAGATTTTAATGTCTCAGTTTCTTGAGTATTGAAAATCTTGTGGTGACTTAAGGAGTTTTTGAGGGATGTTTTACATACAACAATGAACAACACTACACTAGTAATAAATAGATATAATCATTTTTAGGTTGAATTCAAAGCAATGTACATTAGGTTTGGCAAATAGAGCCTCAGTGATTTTAGACAAGGTTTCCAGCATGCAAAAGTCACTGTGTTTCTCGGTGAGATGCTCACACCAAAAACATCAGATATTAAGCTCCTCAGGACAACAACCATTCCTTCTATCTGGTTTATATCACACCTAGGACAAATTATAATTTGACAAATCAGTGTGTTTTGAAGTGGTTTAAGAGAGGGTAGTGTTTCAACAACATTTCCTACACTGAGACACAGTGTAAGGTAACCTTTCCCACCTCCCATTCCACCACAAAATTGATCCCAACCACAGTAGCAAAGCCTTGGTTATATCCTGCAGATGACGACTCCCTAGGAAAAAGTAGCAAGATGACAGAGAACCTTCATAGCTTATAACTAAGAATAAGACCATAATTGCTACATGATTTCATAACTGTGGGGCATTGTACATGCTCATCTTTAACATCATTATAGGATCCATACCATTTCTAAATCGCAGAAGGAAGAGCTTGCAGCAACCTTTTCTTTTTGTGACATAAACCTACAACTTCCTTCTCACTTTCACATTGACCAGAAGCTAGATAAATAATTGATTTAATGTCCATTGCAAGTATGTTGGCTATTATTAGCATACATTTATGTCTGCTTACTTTATTATCCTCTCAGTGAATCTTTTAGTGTTTGTGGGCAGGAGAGGATTGGCATGTTATCAAAAGATTTTTTTTTTTTGGTTCTTTTCTGGCAAACTCTTCCTATTGATACATTTGGGGAAAAGTGCTCTCTTTAACTGCTGGGCCAGACTCTCAATTAGTGTAAATGAGCAGAGCGTCACTGAAGTCTCTTCTTATTTGTCTGTACTGTGGTAGTGCCTAGGAGCCCCAGTAATGGATGAAGAAAGCATTGAGCTCTAGGCCACCTGCAAACACAGGAAAAGGAGACAGTCCCTGCCCTAAGAGATTAGAATATCTGTAATGGAACGTGCTGATGTTTAGAAGCTGAGGATCTGGCACATTTGTTCTATATTTTTAAAATTATATATATTTTAACTACAGCAACCTCACCACATGTTTTCAGGGAGTTTTATTATAGTCTAATTGTGTCTTTGACACCCTTTAAATGTAATGTAATGGTGTCTCTAACCGCTATTTGTCAGAGGGTGGAGATGGATGGCAGGAGAGAGATCACTTGATCATTACCTGTTGGGTCCACTCCCTCTGGGGCCCCTGGCATTGGCCACTGTTGGTAGACAGGACACTGGGCTGGATGGACCTTTGGTCTGACCCAGTATGGCCATTCTTATGTTAAATGTAGCAACCCTAAAATGTATAGTATATAAACACAAGAAAGACTGGGTGCAACACAGGAACATAAATGTTATGGGTAGGGAAGGCTGCAAACACTGATTTTATTTGGAAAAAAACAGCTCTGTTTGAAAAAGTATAACAGATTCAACAAGATAATTAGACTCCTACTCAGGAAGCTACAATGTGGGGATTTCTGTACTCTTTGGCCCTAATCCTGGAATAAGATCTAGATGGGTACACCCGAGTGGCAGGGCTAGAATTTAAGGCAAATGTTCTCTTAATTTTGTCTTCTTGGCGGAGATTTTCCAAAGCACAAATGGAAGTAAGGCACCTAAACTCATTGATTTCCAATAGGAGTTAAGGGCCAAACTGCCATTTATGCCTTTGAAAAGTACAACATGTATGTGTGTGGGGGGAGGGGGGCAGATTTTGTGGTTGAACTCCTCTCAGAGACTCTTTCCATTCTGGACACATGAAATATTTGATGCTTTAGAAGAGTGATATCAACTCACTATAAACACAGTGATGGGGAAAATATTCAGAGACATTTAACAGAAATATAACTAAACAGGATTTAAACTCAATACTCTTGCTACTAGTGCCTTTATTAGGCAACAGTCTCATTACTAGCTCCCTCAGCCAGCCTTCTCCCTTGTGAGAGAGCACTCTTTATAGCAGCTATCATAATCTCCTTTTGGTGCATTCCCTGCTGCCTATATTAACCTCTGTTGCTTCTTGGGTACATGAGGGAGTGTAACACCCTCCTAAGGGGACAAATTGTGTAGAAAGGGTCTTAAAGAACTGAGTTGCTGGAGGCCTAGTGAGAATGCCCAAGAAGAAGAAAATTACTCCCCCCCCAGCTTTTTAGAGGAGGCAGCAAATTCAGTTAATATTCTTGAAAGGAAGATCTCCACTCATTTTGCATTCAGGACTGGCACAGAAAAATATATTGCAACTCAGATCTCAATGAATAAAGTTGCTGCCTGAGAAAAATCCATACAAGTAAAGATAATTTCTGTGGGGTACAAATTACTATTGTAAATAAGGTTATCCAAAAGCGGCAAGCAAATTTCACAGGAGTGTTTATAAGCACCATTAAATACTCCTAACAGCTTTTAGTGTGCTTTGTTTCTTGTGATCTGTATTTTAAAAATACTTTATTTCAAAAAAATGAAAGTTTATTATGAAGACAGCATAAGGAATTAACCTGGGTAGGGGTCAATCTAGGGGAAACCCACATATAAGATGCCCTCTCAATGAGCTCTCCCCTATCACCTATTGATGAACTGGGTGGGGGGGAAGAAACCTCAAATGCAGACTGCATTTGCATCTAGGTTTTCTGCTCACTCCCTGCCCCGTTACCATTAGACTCAGCTACATTTGTGCTAAACCTAAAGGTACTGCCTTCTCTCATTGCGCTAGCTGATTGCTAAACATATTGAGCCAACTGCAGAGTATGAGTTTATGTAGTCCAGTCAAGACACAGACACACCATTATTTCACAGTAACATGATACATTCGTACAGAGACATCCTGCATATGGGTCATGGAAAAGCACAACTGGAACTGTAAGAAACAGCAGTGCATGGGTGAGATGTCACAGTGGCTGCATCCATAGTCTGTGCAGTAGAAACACTGGTGTCTAAAGAGGCAGCCAAACTGAGGCTCTTTACGTTATTGTTGTGAAGAATAGGGGAGGAGTATGGAAGAGGAGACAGACTGAAATGCTTTCTGGGGGAAGGGGAAGGAAATTGAAAAGGTACTTTTACTAATCCTGCCTACTCCAAACCACTATCATAACATCAGAGGCCAAATCTCTAACCATGCTAGGCTAGTGTCCTGGTCTGGATTTCAGTGAAGTTTGGAATAATTGAGAAGATCACTGGGCCTACTCATTTCTCACTGTAAATTAATAGTGACTAAAGTGCAGCCTCTGGACATGAGATTTGTCTAGGTCAAAAACAAACAAAAATTGAGATGCTCTTTCTCTGCTACACAATTTCACTCAGACAACCCATTGTACTATTGGAAACCATTATTGACAATATGTCTTCTCTCTCTCTTTCCGAGCACCAAATCATTCACCGTACCTAGACGTAGCGGTTTGTTCTCTTCTCCTCTGTCTCCTCAAACCAAAGCACCATATCTGCTTTCTTCAAAGCTACAACAAGCCAACATAGCAGCTTTTGCCTCTATGGCTCAAGAGAGCTGTAGTAGTTGCCAGCTGTTTTCCCTAAGTCTGCGTGCAGCTTAGCTTCCGTTGTGGTGTCTCATAAGGTGCTCTTGCAGGACCTTAGCACCACAGAGGTCAAGATTTACACTCATGCTCAGAGCGTAACAATGCATCCCATGGGTATTTCCTATCTTTAATATAAGAGTATTGCCTGCAGGAACTACATGAGGCTACCGTACCAGAACATAGTAGAATCATCGAAGTGTAGGGCTGGAAGAGACCTCGAGTGATCATGCTGCCCATCCCCCTACACTGAGGCAGGACCAAGTATACCTAGACTATCCCTGACAGGAGTTTGTCTAACCTATCTTAGGTGTCAGGGGTTCCACAGCCTTATAAAGATTTTCCAAGTATCTAAAATCTCCCTTACTTTTTCTCCTGCCTTCCGTGAATGTGGAGAAAAACTGATCCCTGTCCTCTTTATCTGAAGATTTGCCAGTTATTCCCATTTTGTATTTGTGCGCTTGATTTTTACTTTCATAAGTGAAGTACTTTTCCCCTTGTTTTTACAAGTTTCATCTTAGTGGTTACAATCCAATTGTCCAATTTGTCAATTGGATTTTGATTTCTAATCCTGTCCTCCACAGTGCTTGCAACCCCTTTCAGCTTGTGGTCAACAGCGAGTTCTATAATCACTCTCCACTCTGTTATCCAATATATTCATGAAAATATTGAATAGTACTGGACCCAGGACAGATCCTGGAAGGACCCCATGAGAGACATTCCCCTTCCCCACCCCCCTGTATGATAGAGGACCATTGTAAACAACTCTGACTATGGTCTTTCAGCTAGTTTTGCACCTACCTTATAGTAATTTTATCTAAACCACATTTCCATAGTTCATCTATGAGAATGTCAAAAGCCTGGCCACAAATCCCAACATATATCACATCTACTGCTTGCCCCCTAGCCAGTAGGCCAGTAACCCTATCAAAGAAGGAAATTAGGTAGGTTTGGCATAATTTCTTCTTGACAAATCCACACTGGTGCTTACATACTACCCTGTTATCCACTAGATGCTTACAAATGGATTGTTTAGTATTTTTTTCCAGTATTTTTCCAGGTATTGAAGTTAGGGTGACTGGTCTGTAATTCCCCAGGTCATCTTTGATTCCCCTTTTAGAGAGACAGGTGTTAGAGAAAGAGCAGGTTGACCCAGAGGCAGATTTGAGTATGGGCTTCTTTATTGAGATACTTGTTCCCCTCGACCCAATTGTCAAGTAAGCACTGAATTAGTTACAGCACACTCTGTTTATTTAAGTTGGTATGTAAATATCTACATTTACTACAAAACCCTTATTGAGTAATATAAATGCCCACACAATGAATATTAATAGCTATATACTGAATATAATTATCCCCGCCCCTGATTACTCTTTACAGTATTAGCATATTCTACAGATAACTTTTCCTTTGAAGATACATTTCTTTACAATAATTGCAGCCACAAATTCCCTGGATCATCAGTTCGCAGGGAAGGGAGGAAGGGGCTATGACCCCAAGCTTCTTTGTGTAGCTGGGAAAGGAAGGGAGGGGGAGATAACACTGCTTTACCCAAAAGATTCTTCAGATCCCCACATTCCTTATGCAGCTGCAAGCTTATCAATCCCTTAACAAGGAGAAGGGAAGAGAGAGGGGTAGCACTTTATCTATCAAGCTGAGACAGGTGCCTATAGTTTATCTATCAAGCTTCTGCCTCCATTCCCTAATGCTATGTCTGCACACCAGTGGTTTCCCAGTTTTCTGCCAAACCCTTACATATCCCAAGGATAGAGATATTTTTCCTTTTACAGTCCTATGGGACCTCACCTACCCTCCATGAGTTATCAAAGATAATTGCTAATGGTTCAAAGATGGCTTCAATTAGTTCCTTAAGTACCTTAGAGTGAATTTCATCAGGCCCTGCCAATTAACTAAATCTTAATGCTATCCTAGAACATTATGACCCCTATTGGGTCATACACATGTAATGATCAGGATGGCAGCTAAAATCTGCTCAAAGGTGAATTAGGTGTGAAGTAACCAATATTGCCACTGAATGGAAAAAAATTGGACACCCAAACTATCACTATTATCTGGCCAAGTGAACAAAATGGATAGAACATGAGTAGTCCTGACCTTTTCCATCTCTTCCTGAGATATAAAAACTACTACCACATAGTGTCATTACTTACACTTTTAGCATCTGTTATGCTGTAAAGCTGCAGGAACTGGATAAAATGTCACCATACCAGATGGAACAGGCCTCTGTACTGCTCATCACTTATCTATATAGCCAAAACCCTTCATCACCAGAGAGCTAAAAGATAGTTATTGTAACAAAAGATTATATCATTTGTCTGCAGTAATTTAAAAAAACCTGAACACAATAGAATATGAAAATATTTTTTTTCTAGTAGTGATGTATCAGGCATTGACTCACTGGTCTGGAAATAAAAAGGTATTAAATTTCCTTAAATATCCCCAGTCCAGTTCTCTAACTCTGATTTGCTCTACCCATTCCCTGTGAATAAAGGCTGGGATTTTCAAAGCCACTAAAAGGGAAACCTTTTTGGGTAACCTCCCCACGCTCAACACACACACAGCCCCTTCTTCAGTACAGTGACATTGACCAATCAGGGAACAAAATCTTCTCATGTGAAAAAGGTGACCAGTCACACAATAGGAACAACAGACGAAACAAAATTACACACAGCAATTAAGTACTGAGCATGTTTTAAAATACATGAACAGATTCTGAAGAGGAAAAGGCCATCTGTGAACATATTGTAAAAGGAAAAGTGTGAGTTGACTCAATAGTTTGCTATGAATCTTATCCAGCTCTAATATTATTGTGCTTCTTTCTTTCTAGAATAATCTTTTGCATATGCAGCACCAGCTCCAGAAGAAGAGCACACTAACATTATGACAATCATATATTTTGATGTTAAATGACAAATGCTTCAACATTTGTCCTTTTATTCTTATGAAAACATATGCCTAATGAATATCTGTTTGAGAGACCAGATGTGAATGGAAAAAAAAACCTTACAGCAGTGTTTAAAAAAAAAGAACCCACTCAGAAGGCAGATATAATACACTCAAAGGGCTCTTTCTAAAAAGGACAAATGCTGATTATTTCAATTTGTATTGACAGCTGATCATGCAGCTTTCTAATGATGCTACTTCTCCCGCCCCTTCATTTTATTTCCTAAAAATTAAAATACTCCCAACTGTTTAGAGTTACAAGAGCACATTCAGCAGACTCTGTATCTTTGATAAAATATTTTTAATCCGCTTCTGTAACCCCAGAGAATCTTGTAATAAAGACATATATATATATATATATATATATATATATATATATATATATATATATATTTTGTACATTCTCAAGGAGACTGTGTGACTAATTGAGAGCTAAATTTTATTGCATTGTATTGGACACTAATTAGGCCTGCTGGGAAAATGTTCCAACTATGTAACATTTGTGAGGTAAACTGAACACTTAAGGGAGAAGCCAGTACTAGGGTAAAGAAAAAGACACAGCAAGGGAAAACGCCTACCCCCCCCGCAAAAAAAAAAAGTGAGAAACAGGGTAGGAGGTTGTATCAAGAAGATTATCATTTAGTTAAATTGGTGTGTGATGGAGTTAGTCCCACAGATTATTTCTCCTCTAAAAAATGGGATGAGAAAATGTCTCAGTGGTGACACAAGTTGCTTCTATAGATTCTGCAGCATCACAATCTTTCACAGAAACTGTACTGTCTACAATGTTCACTCCACTGGGATCATCATCATTACTTAACAATGCACTTCCTATATAACCTCCCTCAAATTGAGAAATTCTTGCCTGCTGGACCTGAACAAACAGCCAGTGTTACTTGCCTGAGACCTACTTAAGTTTTGATTGGGATAGGACTATTAACCCAGAACTAGTGCCTGAAGCACCTATGGTCATTCCACAACCAGTACTGCAGTCTCCCAAATCCCATTAAGTATACCTTACACAGGGTTTTGGCCAATGGATACATGACACTGAACCATCCAGACCTGCCTCCAGCCCATTACACTGCAGTGGAAAAAAACTACTGAAGACCAGTACAGTATGAGAGCCCCTATGTGTCACTTTTTTCCCCCTATATAGAGGAAAAGAAGTAGATCTGCTGCTTTTCTGGGATCTTTTTCCCAGTGGAAGGAAGGAAAAGATATGCCCAGTAAATTTCCTGTAGTAACTTACTGTGGCAGACAGATGAGTCAGTACTCTGATCTCTGTAGCTTCACTTACTTTCCTCAGCAACAGCTGATTGAAGAAATAAGCTAATCAGATGGGGGAGGCTGGAGGAGTTAAGGATTGAATTGGCCCATTAGCCTCATAGCTTGATAAAAGGCAGGAAGAAAGGGCTGGTAGGGAAGAGAATAGGGATAATTGCCTTCAGACTGAAGGAGATCCCAGGGAAGAGATCTCTTTTCCTCTTAGGCCCTGATGAACAGAGGCTGAAGGTCACAAAGATTGGGACTGTTGTGTTGCACTGTACAGGCACTGGTGGAGGGGACTTGAATTTTACAAATGAACACTAAAAGAAGAGTGCAATTCAGGGGATAACCAAGGATGGGGGGGAGCACCATGTACCCCATCACACTTACCTTCTCTCCATCTGATGCAGACACTCCCCCCATTGGATGTTAATGGAGGAGAAAAGAGGAGGAAGTGCAATGGCTCCTAGCAAAGCCAAAACTCCTTGGTTAACAAAAATTCCACATAGAAAGCACAGTTTCCTAGCCCTGGTCTAAAGGGGGAATCCCTTTCTGTGACTTTTTCATGATTTTAAAGAAAGTTTCATCCTAAAATGGGATGAAACATCAAAAAACATTTCACAGAAAAGGATTTCAAGAAAAAAAATCCATTTTAGGAGAAGCAAAATGGTTATTTAGTTTCCTGTCTGCCCTCTGGCAAGGCTCTTAAATTTAATTGACAAGAATCTTCCAACCTGGCTGTTAGAGAAGCAGACAGCTCAGCCGCACTGCAACCTTCCAGATCTGGAAGCCAAAGAGGCTTTGCCTATTCCCCAAAGTTAGGGGCAAGGGAGAGTGGCCCAGGATTCTGATTTATTTCTATGAACATTTTAATGAATCTAAAATAGATCCAGCAAAACATTTTGTTTTACTGAATAAGCATTTTCCAACAGCTAAGTTTTGTATGAAATCTAATGAGCTCCACTCTTTACGCAGCCCCCTTCTCCCTTGGCAACAAGATCTCCATTGGGATTTTTGGTTAGTAATGCTTCTTGTTGTCCCTCACGGCTGGTCTACACTGGAAGCTTACATCAGCATAGATACATCTCTCAGGAATGTGAAAAATCTTCTCCTGAGAAATGTAACTATGCCAACCTAACCCCCCAGTATAGACAGTGCTAGGTCAACAGTAGAATTCATCCACTGATCTAGTTATTGTCTCTTGGGGAGGTGGATTAACCACAACAACCGGAGAATCTATCCTATCACTGTAGTGAGTGTCTACCCTAAAGTGATGCCTCTGCAGCATTTTAAGTGTAGACATGCCCTTGACTATAAGGCTAAACTAACACTTTTCCTGTTCCCTCACTATCAGCACTGAGGCTCTAGACAAAGTACTCACTAGTTCCAAACAAATATGCTTCAGTTCTTTTCTCCAAGGCTGCTTTATTTGCTCTGTAACAATCACTATTTGTCTCACAGGACTTGGCCGTCTTACACTACAGAGGGTATTTCAACTCAACTATCTTATACAACCACCTCACTTACTCTTTCAGCCTCCCTCCCAGGCTTATGCAGGGCCCCTCAGTACAAGGCCCAAACCCTTTTCTGTTTTTCTCTCTGCTCGCTCCCTTGTGCAGAGAAAACACAACCTTGCTGCTTCCCTATATACCTATAGGATTAAACATTAAAATAATTATAAATAGCTTAATACATAAATTTTGAAACAATAAAAAACTGTACATGACCTTCTCAGAAGTATCTTACTTATGGAAAATATTATCATCAATTTCAAGGGCAGAAGAGATTATTATGACCATCTAGTCTGACCTCTTCCATAAAACAGGCATAAAATTCAATTTATTTTTTTCATTAGGATATCATGTATAAATTCTGTAACTAGAAGATTAACTATTTAAACATCTGCTTCTATGTTACTTCAATCTATAACTGTTTTTCTTAACTAGTTCTATGTAAGATTAAAATGTAAAAGAAAGTCTTAAATAAAGGAAATGCAAAGTAGTATTTCCTTTTGCAACCCACCCACAATGGTTTTTAAATTGTTCTTTTTTGATTACTTCACCATTCAAATTGCATACACTAAAAATTCAAATGCACTCTCATTAAAATTACCTTTAAAGTCCCATAGACAGGTCTTATTTAAAATACAAAAGAATTTATTTCAACTGATAAGTCTCCTCGCTGGTTTCACTAATAAAATGTGCACAGCCCATAATTCCTGTCAATTGTCAGGAATCAGTCAGATCTTGTCATGATTATGGAGAAGTGGTAGCTGTCCCAAGTTAAGGTTATAACCCTCTTGCCACGATAAAGCCAGTTTTATCTACATTACGTTTAGAACGCTCAAGAACAGCCCTTTTTGCTTCACATCTTTCAGTGGATAGAGGAGGAAAGAACCTGATTTTGCTTCATATCGGTTGAGACAGTGGGGAAAAAAATTCAGGGTAATATTTTCAAAAGTGATTAGTTATTTCAGGTGCCTAGCTGGGGGCAACTTAAAGGGTTTTGTTAGCTAGTGGATGGCTCAGCACTTTCTGAGAACCAGGCATGAAATCCTTCCCCAGTGAAATCAGTGGGAGATTTACCATTGATTTCAATGGGGCCAAGATGGCAAACATGGATCCTCAAAGAGGCCTCAAACTGGACACCCAGACACTGAGACACCCAATATTATTAATCACTTTTAAAAGTCTTGGCATTAATACTTTCCACCCTCCCCTCCACCTCCCCTTGAAGCTCACACTGACAAAAATTCTTCAAATGGAACTTATTAACAGTAAGATTCATGATGCACATGCTAGAGAAGAAGAATCCATCTCACTATGTCCCCAGAGGCACCGGTTCTGTAGTACTAATGGGAGTAAGAGCAATACATTATTTCTGCCACTAATTTGAGCCGATAGGACTCTGTATAGGTTCCTTAATTCACATTGTATTGATACTGTCCCTGTAACAAGGCAGAGGTTCTCCCCAGTTTGCAACGTATTTACTGCCACACCTAGTCTCTTTTAGGCAGTTTGATTGTCCAAACATACCAAAACACAGCTCTTCAGTTCATCCTGGGGTACAAACACCCAAAGACATTTCTCATTTACCTTGCAGGCAGGCAGGCAGGCAGGCTCTCTCCCCCCAGCCCAAAGACTTTAGCACTCTTGTTTCCCAACTCTCACTCACTGGACCCCCTTCTTCTTCCTTCCCCAGACCTAGCTGTCCTCTTTTGAAAACTAATTTGGTGCATCTGATATATGACAAGTGCACTGGCCCTTCTCCATCTTAAAGGGCAGGTGTCATCTCATGACTGTTCCCTTACTAGGCAACATGACTTTCAGAAATTGCTTCTACTTCTGCCCGAGATATATTTATTTTCTGTGTTAAAATTAAATTAGTTTTACAATATGACCATACTGACCCAATGACCCTCCCAATGACCACAGGTTCACTGCTTTATCACTGTTAAATACTGTACTTCTGAAGGCCAATCTGCTACTCTGTTTCAAGACCATTACTCATTTGTATTGTACTGGAACCACTGCCCAGTTAGGTTATTCTGCCATACCTTGTTTTATTGTTTCTAGATGATCTTATGTTTCTCAATACCACTAAAATTCAAAGTTGATACGGTTAGGTGGTATATTATTTAAGAATACTCTAACCTGTAACTTGTACATTCTGGGAAATTCTTCCCTACTATAAACGCAGTGAATTTAATTAAATTGTCCAAAATATGGGTCAGAAATATTTTAGGAAATTATTTTTTCACTCCTATTCAAAAATCCAACTTTGCTCAAAGAAAAAATGTACAGAATCATGCAAATGTGTCTTTGAGCCAAAACATTATATACCATCTATAAAGACTAGTCTTCCTAACTCAAAACCATATCAACCTTATTTTTTGGCTGCTAGTTGATCTTGTTATCTCTAACACGCTTCTTGGTCTTTCTAATGTGTTACTTGTCCTGAATTGTGATCTGAGAATGATGCATTTCTTTGTAAAACAGTTGGCTAGGAGCAGTTATATGCTCCATGAGCTGTTGAATTTGATGTCAAAGGTCATTAGTGATTCTCTCATTTGAAATGAGTAAGTTAACAGAAAAGACTTCAAGAATCATTTGTAATGTATTTCAAAGCTATAATGTATTTAGGACCGTTATCTTACCTAGTTATAAAAAAAAAAATCCACCGCAGAGGAACAGGGGACTCATGCAACTGTAAGGTGAACCTTGTGGAGTTCCAGCTAACCTTCTCCATTTCTCCAGGGGAGTGTGCAACTCCTTGATTCAGTGTCAGAAATAGAAATAGAAGATTGAATAATAATAATAATAATCACTTTGGCCCTAATCCTGCAAATGCTTAAGCATATGCTTAACTTTAAACATGTGAATCCCACTGATCTCAGTTTGACTACCTCATATGCACATCAGGATGGATCAGGACTTTCATTATTAATTTTAAAAAAAGGTGGCCTGTGCAAGATCTTTGTATGTACGTACTGTACACACACCCCCACCCTGAAGTATAGAGCCACTAATGATGGCTCCATGATTACTCTACATATGCAAATATTATTGTATATTTGTGACATTCAGGTCCAAGCACTCCAAGAGGAGAATAGAGCATCTGAACCCCAAAGACTAAGCAATTGAATCAACTGGCTGTATACAATGAGACTGTGCTATAAAAATATGTTGAGAAAGGGCTTTTATGAAAGCTTGCAATGTACTGAACTTGGTCATTGTGAGATACATATACAGACTATGGTGTAAATATGAAACTATGCTCATGATTTGTACTTCCACATTCAACTCCACCTCACAACGGGAGGTAATCAATTAGGCAGGGGGTGCGGGCTGCCTCCCCAACCACAGAAGACTAGCTCCAAACATCTACCATTATACAACCCAGGACAAGACAAGTGATGGGCCATTAAAGGGAAGACACTGAAGCAACCTGAAACGGAAAAGAAACCCCCCTGTCTTGGAAAACTAAGAAAGGAGGCTAATTTCCCCTGCCATTTATCACCATAATCTAAGGGGGAAAGGGGACAAACAAGAAAAACCCCACTTGCAAACACTGTTAAAAGGAAAGGGGTTTGAAATGATGGCTATCCAGAACTGAGGGACAACCTCAAAGGCAGTGGGATTGTGAATACTAGATTCTCCCCTCAGGGTTAGAAGGCACACCAGAAAACTCAGCAAAGACAATAGGTGACTTGTATTAGAATAGGGATTTTTATGTAGTGTATAAGTGTAAACCCTGAGGTTGTGTCTTTATATTTATTTTCTGTGTAACCTGTATATGTTTGCTTCCCCTTACTATTTCATCTTTGAGTCTGGGGCTTGTCTATTAAACAAACCTTTCCTTTATTTTTATTCCAAGCAGGTCCCCGTTGCACAAATTGTATGGAGCGTACATGCCAAGGGTACAGATAACCGGAGAGCAGAACTCACTTCTTTGGGAGTTGACAAAACAGAATGGAAAAGTCCAAGTGTCTGGTAGTTAAGAACTTGGGATAGATGGATTTGGGGAGACTTAGGACTAGAAGGGCTGTTGGGGTTATGCTGCATGGAGTAACTAGGCTGGTGGAAGTCAGAGTGAGACCTGTATGCTGGTAGGCTGGCTGTTGGGGTCAAGGCTCTGAGCCATAGGAGCATTAAGGCACCCAAACTTATAAGGAGGCAGTGAGACAACCCCTTAGTGGTCTGGGTGATGCCCAAAACGTCACAATATTTAAATATTATAGTTCCACAAAACACTAATATGAGTTTTAGTACAGTGTAGCCCCTTGCTCTCTATGGCAAGCTGATCCTAAATTCTGTGATAAGGCCCTTAGCTTTGAGGCATTCGTGTGTAGCTGACTGGAATTTCAGGAAAAAGCTGCAACTTAGTGATTACAATGACTTCTATTGAATTAAATATGAAAATCAAGTCTATAGTCCACAATGTTAGCCAGTTTGAAACTTCCCTACTTACAAACGTATGGATGGCAGTTTGGGATCCTTCACCGGCCCCTTCAGTGAGATGTAAGCACTTTCCTGTTCATGGGTGCTTTTTTGAACTGGTGACTGGACATAGCAACATTACCCATTTTAAATATAGGCTGTACCTTGGAAGCCTCTAATAGACCTAAATCTAGTATTAACTGTATATGTGATCCCATTGTCTTGTTACAGTGTGCTATCATTCATTCTGCTAGCTATCTCTCCACCACTGCTGAAACAAGTGGCCAAATCCTAGGACAATGATGCGGTGTAGCATGTAAGTAAATATATATGGTATATTTTCCACAATTGACGCATTTTAAAGTTTTATCATGATTAATCCCATTGTGTGCAGTTACATTCAAAATCTGGAGTAACTCCAGACTGCACTGGCAATAGTCTTACCCCACTGTAACAGATCAAAATCTGAACTCATTGAGCCATAGGCCAGGTTTTAGTATATATCCATGACTGCAGTTTGAAATGAATTGTGGGCCTAGGTATGTATCCAAAGCCATTTGTAGCAGAGTATCATAAAATATCTCAGTTTAATTTATGACCCGACTAGTTGTGCTGTACAAGAGCCTGCTGGAACATCTGAAACGGGAATTAGTTAGTCAAAGCTGCCCCATCCCCGTAACAGCTTGCAATTACAGGAAATCTATTCAGCAAAACCCTTCAATTAACATAATATTGAAGCAGTTTTCATTTAGCAGAGAATATCAGGGTTAAGACTTGTTTTTGATGATTCTGTCATCAGATGATTCTTTTGCTAATTGGTTAGACTTATTCATACTTGACCATTTTAATTGTCTTCAAAACTGCATTGACTGTACAGCAATCCTATCCACAAGAATAGATTATGGTATGTTTCTTCCAGCTCAGCAACTGAAAAGCAGTTTAATATTGTTATAAAAATTAACTAAATTAGTTTCTTTTGAAAACAAATGCACATACATCTGTACCTTCATTTTCCACGTTCAGTTGCCCCAACTATACTTGCAATTTAGGGCATCTGAATGCAAATAGGTAGTCAGTGATGTGTGCATTTTCTACTTAGCATATTTAATCACAGTAAATTTGGTCTTCAGATAGAGAGGTGTGGACTTGCAGCTTTAACTATTTGGCTCATGCATTCAACAGAAGCCTTAAAAACCAGTTCTCGTTTTATAATCAATGACATTCTCTCCCCATCCCATCTGCTATGGAGTCAAAGAATCAAAAGCAAATAAATCTCATGTGTTTGGCATTAGCAAATATACCAGTAAAATGAAGATATCGTTTGGCAATACAGGCACATCTTTTTTGCTGAAGGAAAATACCAGTTGGTGAGTGACAGATAGGAAAAAAAATAGCAAGTTTATTATATGGAGTATGAAGTGAAAAATTAACATAAAATACAACCCAGAGGACACTGCAGGTTAAGAGATTTTACTGTCAAAGCAATTTCTCAAAAGCCAACAATCAATTTCAACCCTCTACAGTTCTTTTAAGTTAGAAGTGTTGCATATCAAAAGTCAAAGTTTCATTCTTTCTTCCTTTGTAGGACCAATCAGAACAAAAGGAAAGAATGCAAGTAGAAGGGAGTCTCCATGTTGGGAAGTAAATCAGGAATATAACATAAATTACTACTTTTTCTTGAGGAAAAGAAATGCATGTCTATTAGAGATGACCTCCAATCAAAAACTCATATACAAAGATGTATGAACGTCAAAGAAGTTCAAATCTGGATCTTCACTTTTATCCCAGGCCCTGCATAAACAGGCTTGTAGCTACAGCTGATCCAAGGAGGGTAGTTTTTAAAAGACAAGAGTCTCTGGAAGGCCTCATTCATGGCTCCAAAAGAAATAACTATGACAGTATTTAGCTCCAGATAAAGGTACTACGGGTCTACAAGAGGACAGATTTGACTTCTGCTCCTGGATATAGGGAAGCAACTGATCTTGGTCAGGCAATCAACCACCTCTTTTAAGGGCAATAGCATCCCCAAAGCCTGGTTTTCTCACATTCTCTCATTTCCATCTGCTGGTAGGGGGATTTATTCCAACTAGTCTGAGTAGGTATAGGAAGAGGTTGGAGAAGTTAAAACAGTTTCTATGATAAACAGAGAAAACCCCAAGACAAATAAGAATATTTTCTCTGTGGCAATGGAACAGACAACTGTTCAGTTTAGATTCATTCTTCTCATGTCAGATCTATACAGAATTCAGTTAAAAATCCCACTCTGCTCTGAACTCATCTTCTGGCAAACAGGGAACGGCCAAGTGTCTGAAAGCTTTTTTTTTGTTCACATTAAAAGCCACATCGACAGTGTTACTTTGACACAAGAGAGCACAAGAAGGGAGGAGGGAAAGTTTTCAATTTCTTTGAGTGTGTCCAAGGTGTAGGAAAATGCAAATAGCTGAAGCATCCTTGCAATGGTTAATCCTTTGGTGTCGGTCCTATCTTTACCCATGTTCCCCCTGCCACATTACTGGCACAGAGAGACCAGGTAAAGCATCTTTCTTCATAGCCCCCCTACCTTCTGCAGCAGCATTATGAGTTCTCCCATTGTCTAATGCCATGACTATAGCTGAACTATATATTTATGTCTTATTAAATATACACACACACATATGTATATTAAATACACACACACACACACACGCACGTATATTACCATAACAGCACAGGTTTTATTGTCTTGGGAAATTTCCTCCCCCCGGCATTTTTATAGTAAATCTGATTAAAGTGTTTTTCCTCCTTTCTTTGAGAGATAAATACTTCTTTCTTTACAACCAAAGAGTTTAATCTTACTGCATGGGGTGTTCTTTGCCTTTGACATTTAGAAGCATAAATGATTGATAACTCAGCATTATTTATCTGGGAGATTAATCTTTATGTAGATTCAAGAGAAGGAAGAAAGAGACATTCAAATTCCATGTCTTTATACCTGAACTGCTATAAATTAGATATGTCAAAAAAAAATCAATTTGTATTCATGGAAAGAACCTCTATTTTTGTTTAAAAGAATTACCATTAAAAAAAACTCCATATGCCAAACAGTATCCAAATACAAAGTATGTATTTTTTAAAAGTTATAACATACATTTTTATTAATGAAGTGTTTGCTTCAATTTAAAATGAAATTAAAATATAATTCATTATCCATCAATATTATCTCAGGTGATGGAGAGATAGTTAATGTATGCTGGCAATGGCACCCACAATTTTAAGGGTAAATAAATTTTAAGTGTACATAATTTAGCAAGTTCCTTCTGACAGGCAGTGTAGCACTATGAAAGAGACTTGGGTCTGTTCCCATGTGCCCTGGAGCACGGTTCCACCATCTTTTAAAAATGTCAGTTCCCCCTTAGGGTATGTCTACACATCTAGCCAGAGGTGTAAATTTCAAATCGAGGAGACATACCTATGCTAGCTCTGACCAAGTTAGTGCAATAAAACAGAGCGTAGCCAGGGAGATGCAAGCAGCAGGATGGGATAGCCACCCAAGTATATACCTAGCATCTCCAACAGGTACATAGGGCGGGTAGTCCCACCCACTGCTCAAACCACCACAACTACATTCTATTTTTAGCACAGTAGTTCAGTGAGAGCTAGCACAGGTATGTCTACTCAAGCTGCAATGTACAACTTCAGTTCAAAGTGTAGACATATGGTCATTGTACCCAATCAGCTCCACATGCCCATTCAGATGGGGCATTGGGTTTGGTTAATGGACTTGTCTCCTCCCTCTGTTGTCACCCTTTTAGGAGATGTTAGTACAATCACTGTTTCCTCTTTTTTCTCCTCCCGTTGTACACCTGTGCAAGAGACAATCAAAATCTGGCCCCCTATATTCCCATAGAAGATAAATATACAACGTCCTGATATCTCTTCACCAGGATACAGCAATTCTGCTAGGGAGAAAAGATGTGAATTTTCAACTAAATTACAATGTAAAGATTAGACATTTATTTCTACCAAATCTAAGAGACAGATGGAATAGTGTGAAATATGCAAAACGAGGGTAACTAAACTCTTTGACTGAGTATGGTACCTTAAAACACAATCACATAAAGTTCCTTTTAAATCAAAGTATAGTAAAGAAAAGTTGCTGGAAACACAGATTAAAGGAATTTAATTTTCATATTAAGACTGCAAAAATAAGCTATAGGTGGACAGCAAAACTATGCACATGCTAGGGTAAAAAACTAACATTAAATTAATGTAGTTCTGTTTCTCAGATATATTGCAACAAATATTATTATATTTCCATACAAAGGCAATATTTCCACTAGAAACTGTCATTGTTATACACAATTTTCCTCTCATAACTACTTTATCAGGCTTTTTGTCCACAAAGTGCATTATTGTAAAAAAAAAAAAAAAAAACAAAGAAAAAACAAAAAAAAAAAAAAACCCACACCTTTAAGAAGTGGTATGTAAAATCCTTTTGAAGTATATTTCATCCCTATTTTGTGAAAAGCAATCTCTAAAAATACTGAAACATAAAACATTTATACTGCATCAGAGAATCTCAATTCCTCAGTTTATCCTTTTTTAAACTATACATAGGTTTGGGACAGCCTTGCTATAGCACTAACTGTCATCTAATGAGTTAAGAATTTACTGAATTTTACTCTTGGTAAATGCAAGTAATGTGTTCAAACAACTAACAACATAACTGAATATATCTAACCTGTCACTATCTCTTTCTAATTACATTCATAAACCCTCTATATTAAAAGAACATTAAAAAGTTGCAAAGTCAAGCACTCAAAAAATTAACAGATGATGAAGTTAAGGTTGCCTGTACACCCTTAATACAGATCCACAGTGCATATGCATTCTGATGCATTCTTTAATTACCTGACAATATATTACTTTTTGCAACAGCATTCATTTACTGCACAGCATGCATAGAGTTCACGGGATGAATAGCCTTTTTCAATCCTCATTATTCAATGTATGGCCTGCATTAATTACTATGCATCATCCAGATCCAGAACAGAATGCAGAATGATTAATTTCCTCACGGGCTTTTCAATGGCACTCATCACTATAAACTCTTTGCCTCGGTGGTTAGCCAATATTTGGTGTTTTGATGAGTTGTTTCCACTAAAAAAAAAAAAATGGATAATACCAGTTAGGTCTTTATTTACAGAGAATGTACTTAAAGTCTTGTTTTCCTGAACACTGTAGGAACAAACAGGAGGCAGTTCCCAGAGTTGAATTTGGGGACAAGGAAGAAGAGAGACTATTCTTTAGGCAGCCAGGTTGGATATTTTTCTATATTCGATTGCTCTATGAAAATCCAATTGTATAATGTCAGTTGTAAATGGTATTTAGAATAATGTTATAATCAGATTAAATCAAAATCATGCTTTTACTCAGAAAGGAAAATGTAATATGAATAGACATCTGAATGAACATCGTCACAGATATTTTGAAGATTCTATGTCCATCATGTAATCAGATCATTCAGTTAATACTGTAACCAAGCTTATCTGATTCTAGTAATATTTTACTTCCCATACCTCTCCACAAATTTCTGAGCATTCTGCAGAAAATCTGTAATCGTTATGGACACAGTAAGGCACTATGGTGATGAGGAGCAAATAAATACTTAGACAGAAAAGGGTCAGTGCCTCAATTCCCCATCTGTAAAATGGGGATATTTCCCTACCTCACAGGAAAAATAAAGAACTTAATAGACTTTAATGAGTTTGAGAGCTACGGCTGAAAAGCACCATGCAAATATTAGATATATTAGATATTTTAGAAGAGGTTACGGTTATTAAATTAAATGTGTTTAGTTCTTACATAAGTTAAATGCCTGTAGAATTTACTTTGAAAACTGACAACCAATTTTGTAATGGATTTTTTTTATTACACACATGATAAAATTATTCAGTATAATTTTCAAAGTGAACTGCCTAGGTCTCAACTATTTATTATTAATACAGAACAAGAGGGGTGCTTTATCCTGTGTATAATTTTGAGCCAGGAGCCAGAGCTGCTTTTCCACCTACCTAGATCAACCTCTCCCCCAACTCAAAGGAGGATTAAGAGAGAGCTTTAAACAAGAGGCCTCTTCTAAAGCCCAGGAGGTGGTGAGAGAGCGTAGGCTGTTTCTCTAGTGTGAGCGTGTCTTGGGGTGGGTTTGTTGAAAGTTAGAGTTTTGAAGAATGGAATTTTGCATATTCAATAAAGGGATGCGGAGAAAGAGGCTGCAGCAAAGACAACCCAGCCTCATGCATTCACGTTGTTTTTTTTAACATCAGCTGATTAAAACTGCTGAAGGAGTGGCCACGGAAATCTCAGAACAGAAGCAAAAATTCTTGGATTTAGGTGCATTCTGGCAAGTGCAGTTAATTGAATCAGGCTCTTGGGTAAAGTGACTTTAAAATGCATCTGTGAAAAGAGTGGAAGATATCTATGTTAGAGAGAGAGACAACATTCATAACAATTTGTTTGATTATCGTAGCATGACCAGATATATGGATCACTCAGTCCTAGGTGATTTTGTCGCTCAGCCATGAAGGCTAGACAATGACTAACTCAATTAATAAGAGTTAATTCCCCTGATGACTACTTTGTCCAGTGGGTAATCAACACTCTGGTTCACTCACAGGAATGGTGGAAGGTCTCAGCTTGAGACCTCAGGGGCTCTTCGGGTGGGAAAAATGAAACAAAGAGCTTCACAGGAGTTCAAAGCTTCAGCCCTAATGCTGAGAAGTGGTCAGAAGGAGACAGTGACTGCTGGGGATACACTGCACTTCCACTCCCAGATGTTGGTTTGCAGGGGGTAAGTTAGACCTACCTCAGCTGTTAGGTAAAACAATGTGTCTAGGCCTTTTGTTGTTTTAATCCCTTTTTCCTTTGTTTGAATAAATAATACCTTGTTTCAAAGAAGCTGTGTTGAGCCACTGCATTTACCTACTGATCACAGTTGTGAAGGAAAGTCTATACCAGGAACCAAAAACCCGTTGGATCTTCTGAGTAAATATTGTTGGGGGAAAAGGGGATGCTATAACCTGGAGACATAGTCTGAGTGTGGGGTGAATTACGGTATTACCCTCAGTACACTGTTATATGGATGGCATGCTAATGGAGAGACCGAGTGAGGAATCAAAGGTACAGCTCATCCTGAACATCCAATATCTTTTGGATGTTATATATTTAAACTTCTGTTCTTCTCCCGAGGTATTTCAAATAACTATTTCACAGATCTTTGAGGGATTACAAGATGAATTTTATAATGGATGATGATTGACTTTGAGCAAAAGGACCTTAACCACTAAAATGAATAACTTAGTACAGTTTTACAGAGAAGACAAGAAAAAGACATTACACAGAACTTAAAGTGACACCTGATCATCAAAGAAATTATTTGTATTTGACAGAAGATGAGAAAAAGATGGCTTAATTGTTAATTCAGATAAAATTAAAACCAATCAAATGCACAATGTAAAGAGGTTCTACAGAAATATATGTGGAGGGTAAGCTACAGTGGTCATCTTGGAAAGTTATTAGCTACCTGAGACAACTAGGCAATCTTAATTTGCTATTTGTTGAAGTGATACTGCTTAATTCCAAAACCAAAATAAACACTTACTTTTAAAAACCAGCTTGTTTTGCAGAGTGACAGCATATGCTAGCATCTCCCATCATTTACAAAACTCAACCTATTGAAAGCAATTCAATGGTTAGACAGTGACATCACATTCCACGCATGCAAGTAAAGAAATGTAACACCTCATGGCCAAAGCAGGCTGGTGGCAGTCCAGAATAATGGTCAAGAGTATGCAGGTGGTCGAGTAGATAAGAACGGTCCTACTGGGTCAGACCAAAGCTCCATCTAACCCGGTATCCTGTTTTCCGACAGTGACCAGTGCCAGGTATATCAGAGGGAATGAACAGAACAGGTAATCATCAAGTGATATGTTGCCCACTCCCAGCTTCTGGCAAACATAAGATAGGGACATCAACCCTGCCCATCCTGGCTAATAGCCATTGATGGACTTATCCTCCATGAACTTATCTAGTTCTTTTTTGAACCCTGTTATAGTCTTGACCTTCACAACATCCTCTGGCAAAGAGTTCTACCAGTTGACTGTGCGTTGTGTGAAGTAGTATTTCCTTTTGTTTGTTTTAAACCTGCTGCCTATTAATTTCATTTAGTGACTCCTACTTCTTGTGTTGGGAGGTTAATCAGTATCAGAGGCAGTCTTGGGCAATGCTTTGACTTCTCACAGGGGTCAGTAGCTGGAAAATCAAATCCAAGGGGCTGGTCAGCAAATTAGGAAGGTGAGGTGACGCAGTGCAACAAAGGAGGGTCTGACAAGGCAACAGGGCAGCAAGGTTAGTTTATGCAAAGGTAATAAGGCAAGGTAGTCTAAAAGGCAATGGTCTACTGCTCAGACAGCTTCCTCTTCCCGTTGGGGTCTTTATATAATCCAGGTATTTAATGAGAATGCTGTTTGTCCAGCATTTAGGAGCCTCGCTGCAGTAGGTCCACAGGACTTGGGTGCTAAGGCTGTTGGTCAGGGCGGAGGATTCAGAATGCTATCATGGCATGGAGGCTAGTGATGCCACCTAGAGACCCAGCAGACTGAAGTCCTGACAAGAAAAAAAAAAACAGGGAAAAGGAGGGGAAAAAAAAGATTTTATTACAGAAAAATGTACACAACCACTGTCCAGATTGACAGCTGGGCATTCCATTCAATCTCAGAAGAAACCACTATATGTGGAAGGCAGTAAGACTCATTACCCCCACAGCAGTGCCATGGTCAGATATTCTGTAACCGGACAGTTAAAAGCAATGGAGCAATCATTAAGAATTGCTTGCTATACCCAAGTCATCTCACATACATGTTCATACAGGTGGAAAAAGGTAAAAACTCTATTTGTCAAGTCAGACAGAGAGAGGAATGAGAGAATTTGTATCTAGGGCCGCAGGATCATCACAGACATCAGCATTGCCCAAAGCAACATTCTCAAAAGTTGAAATTAAAGAACACTTCTGAAAATGTTGCTGTACATGCTGTACCACGGAGACACTAATAGCACCTGGATGAACTCACAACATAATCAGCCCAAAATGAGACATGTTAGCAGGCAAGCCCTGGAAAAACTAGCCAGATAAATACAGGACCAAAATAAACTTGAAGTGATATTGCAAAGTATTTGAAACACTATTCATCAGTTTTAAGTTGTTTCAAAGTTGGTCAGTGTTGTTTTAGAGGAATAAGAGTAGCTGAAAATGGGGAATGTTTAGACAGGTAACGACTTACTAATAGGAGAACAATTATAATAATGATACATTCAAAGTCTTACCACAAACAAGTGTGGAACTAGAGGCCAGATTTTGAAAGGATTGAGGTGTGTACAGATAGGGCCAATGGGAGTTAGGCACCTTGCCCGTTTAGGTACTTTTGAAAACCCCAGTAGGCATCTGGAAGTTAGAGGCCTCGGAGGATTTGGGGCCAGATGCCTATTTGCAGCCTAATTTGTTTAAAATAGGTACCTAGCTACCTTTGAAAATCTGTCCGAAGATGTTTGAAGAAGCCTGAGTAGTCTTAGGCAGAGTTAAGTGCTTAGGTTGTTAATAAAAATTATCATGCTCTCTATCCTGGGAAACCTGGATTTTTCAGTCTTTATACACCTTAAAAGGATTTAAAAAAAAAAAGTGGGAACAGATGGGCTTGCAATTCATTTATGGCAAAGCCCCTTTACAGTGTTCCAACAATGGTAAGGGGCCTTGGGTGGGAATGCACACACACAACTAATTTATTACCATTCATTGCCTTTTTACACAACCAGAGAAATATAAGATGGCCTTTGGGTAAATGCAGATCGCTCCCAGCTATCTTCTGGAGTTGGATGCATTTAGTTTAAATGTACAGAGATAACATGCTTAAATGTGACTCAAAGAAGAATTGGACATTTGTTTTTACTTTGTAAATCTTAAAAAAAAGTTGAAGCAAATCTTTTGTACTTTATTTCTTATCAGGAACAAAGACCTTTTCATTATATGTTAATTGAACTAAACTGTGCAATTCTGAATTTTCAGCATTTCTGATCTTTGGCATCAGAAACAATTTCCATCACTCCAGTTCTGTGTTGTGTATTTGCAGAACTGATGATGTCCCCCTGATATTTTTTTATGTGAATTCAAAACAAAGCTTATAGATTTTATGGAAATGTGTACTTCTATTTAACAGAATAGTACAATTTATTCCAACAAGAAATAATATTCTTGTTTCTTCATCAACATCCTGCTGTGAATCAAGCTAGGATTTATGTCTCCAAACGTCTCAAAATATTTGCAATATCACTTAGCCTGGTGTGCCTTGAAATTCTCCATATTAATTTGATACTTTATTATTTTGCATTTGTTACAGCATTAGAGATCAGAGGTAGCAGCTAGAGAAATGATTTTATTGAGATAGAGGGTAATTTAAAGCACATCTAGTGATTTGTACAGCAAGCTGCAGGCTAAGATGTTTATCTGTTTCCTAATAAAGTCATGACAGTTTTTCACTCTGGAAAATATGCAGAATATATAACTGTACTACATCTATTTCTACATACATAGGCGACAAGCATGCATTTTATGGGAGACGCTTACTTCCTCTTTCTCTGTGGGTGCAGAGCCCTGCCCTGGACTATTTTTTAAATCCCACTCCTGTGCTAGAATCATAGACTTTAAGGTCAGAAGGGACCATTATGATAGTCTAGCTTGACCTTCTGCACAACACAGGCCACAGAATCTCACCCACCTACTCTTGTAACAAGCCCCAACCTATGTCTGAGCTATTGAAGTCCTCAAATCGTGGTTTAAAGACTTCAGGGTGCAGAGAATCCTCCAGCAAGTGACTCGTGCCCCATTCTGCAGAGGAAGGCAGAAAAAAAAAAAAAACCTGGGCCCCTGCCAATCTGCCCTGGAGGAAAATTCCTTCCCAAGCCTAAATATGGCGATCAGCTAAACCCTGAGCATGTGGGAAAGACTCATCAGCCAGACACCCAGGAAAGAATTCTCTGTAGTAACTCAGATCCCACCCCATCTAACATCCCTTCTCAGGCCATTGGGCATATCTACCACCAATAGTTGAAGATCAATTAATTGCCAAAATTAGACTATCCCATCATATCATCCCCTCCATAAACTTATCAAGCTTAGTCTTGAAGCCAGATATGTCTTTTGCCCCCACTGCTTTCCTTGGAAGGCTGTTCCAGAACTTCACTCCTCTGATAGTTAGAAACCTTTGTCTAATTTCAAGTCTAAACTTCCTGGTGGCCAGTTTATATCCATTTGTGTTTGTGTCCACATTGGTACTGAGCTTAAATAATTCATCTCCCTCCATGGTATTTATCCCTCTGATATATTTATAGATAGCAAATCACATCTCCTCTCAGCCTTCTTTTGGTTAGGCTAAAGAAGCCAAGCTCTTTGAGTCTCCTTTCATAAGACAGGTTTTCCATTCCTTGGATCATCCTAGTAGCACTTCTCTGTACCTGTTCCAGTTTGAATTCATCCTTCTTAAACATGGGAGACCAGAACTGCACACAATATTCCAGATGAGTTCTCACCAGTGCCTAGTATAACGGTACTAACACCTACTTATCTCTACTGGAAATACCTCACCTGATGCATCCCAAGACCACATTAGCTTTTTTCACAGCCATATCACATTGGCGGCTCATAGTCATCCTGTGATCAACCAATACTCCTAGGTCCTTCTCCTCCTCCATTACTTCCAAGTGATGCATCCCCAGTTTATAACAAAAATTCTTGTTATTAATCCCTAAATGCATGACCTTGCACTTTTCACTATTAAATTTCATCCTATTACTTTTACTCCAGTTTACAAGGTCATCCAGATCTTCCTGTATGATATCCTGGTCCTTCTCTGCATTGGCAATACCTCCCAGCTTTGTGTCATCCGCAAACTTTATTAGCACATTCCCATTTTTTGTGCCAAGGTCAGTAATAAAAAGATTAAATAAGATTGGTCCCAAACCGATCCCTGAGGAACTCCCCTAGTAACCTCCCTCCAGCCTGACAGTTCACCTTTAAGTGTAACCCGTTGTAGTCTCCCCTTTAACTAGTTCTTTATCCACCTTTTAATTTTCATATTGATCCCTATCTTTTCCAATTTAGCTAATAATTCCCCATGTGGCATGGTATCAAACGCCTTAATGAAATCAAGGTCAATTAGATCCACTGCGTTTCCTTTGTCTAAAAAATCTGTTACCTTCTCAAAGAAGGAGATCAGTTTGGTTTGGCACGATCTACCTTTTGTAAAACCATGTTGTATTTTGTCCCAATTACCATTGCCCTCAATGTCCTTAACTAGCTTCTCCTTCAAATTTTTTTCCAAGACGTTGCATACTACAGATGTCAAACTAACAGGCCTGCAGTTACCCAGATCACTTTTTTTTTTCCTTTTTTAAAAACAGGAACTGCCCCATAATACCCATTCCCACCTGCTTCTTGCATTTTTATCCCGCTTCCACCTCCAAAAACCTTAGATCCTACAAATCCTGCAAGAGAGAAGCTACCAAAAAAAAAAAAAAACCCACCCCCCAGGTTAATATATACACATACACAGAATTCAGGCACAATTTTTACCACTAAAAGAATAAAACAAATCTTGCTTAAACCATGTAAAAATATACTTTAACTCCTGTTATAATAGGCATCAAATCTCTTTCTATCGCTCACTTAAATTTAAAGTATTAAAACCTTTATTTAAAAAAAAAACCCAACAACTAGCTTTACATTGCTAAAATTCTATTTATGACAAACTGACAAGAGATTTAGCGTTTTGCCGCAAATTACCACGGTCTTCCCCCCGCACCCCATCCCGCCCACAACAAAATACATTTTACCCACTCCCACTGTTGTGGCAGTGGGTCCTGTAGGACCCCTGGGATCCCAGGCTCATTGCAGGGCTCTAGTGCAGAGGCCCTTTTGGCAGCAGATCTAATAGAACTCTCTCACAAGAGGATAGGAGGTGTGTTAGAGGACTGTACAAAAGGTGCTCACCCATGCACAGCATGGAGCTCCTGTCTGTGGGGGATCCCTGCACAACCGCACACATGGTGTACTTAAAAACTGGGCAGCGGCTAGAGGGACTTCCTCTAAATGGATTATTCAGTCTTCCCCACTTTGGAAGAGGCATACTAAGGTGAGAGAGTCTAATCAAGCCAATAAACTGCAGTAGCCTCTGAGGAGCATCTGATTTATTATGGTTTGTGGAGGACAATTTCTGTACCTTTCCTCTGGAGATCCCCAATGTGTAGCTAAGAGAGTTGGCTTGGGCACAGGCCTCTATGTATAAATGTAACCCCATTGTGGACTCTCTCTCATATTCAGTGGGGACACACTACATTCTAAGGGATGGATAGCTATTGCAATTAGACATACTTTACAGTTCCAATTCCCATTCCAACTGCATTCTAAAAGAAATTGGTTTGGTGGTCTCAGCTGGTATCTAGTGGATGTTGGCCTACATCAATCTTACTCAAGTGAAACCTGCAGTCCTAAATTAAATGAGGTTTTTTTGATCTCAGCTTAGTCTCTAGTGAACAGTAGTTCTTCTCTGAAAAGCACTACACATAAATCATCATAAGTCACTGGAGAAAACCCTTCTAGTCACTGAAAGAGGGCAGCACCAAATTAACATGGAAACTGATTTTTTTTTACACTTTTATTATAAATGGGCACTAAACTCACTGTTAATGTCAAAGAGAGGACAGAGAATATTACCTTAAAAGTATATAAATGAAATTTTAAATGCAATTAAAGCAAAACATATCAAAGTGTTCACACATATAGATTTTTATTTCCTCCCATAAAAAATATAAGATGCGACACCACTTTGATGCTGCTTTGATTTAAGTGCTGCAATATTAAATTTATTGGCCTTGGTATTATGGTATTTTTTATTGATCAGTATTGTAGAGGTTAGCCTTGATTCTGCATAATAACTTATCCCAAGAGAACACAGAAGCTAGGCTTTACAACTCAGCTGACTAACACAAAGAATAAAGCAGAAGGTCTAACATCTCCCCATGTTATCTCTCCACTGAAAACTGTACTCAGTGACCACTCAAGGAGATGGCAAACAGTGGCCTGTTAAAGGGAGATTTTTTCCCCTCCCTTAGGGATGGCTGAGAATGTTACTAGAAGAGAGGACAGGAATTCTCATAAAACATGAAAATTAAAAATACTTTGTTTCTAAAATCACTTAAACATATGATGAAAAATACTACATGGTTAATGCATTTGTAGGTAAAACATGATCTAGTTACTACTAGTTACTGTAGACACTAGTGAAATAGAAAAGCAAAAAAAAAAAAAAGTGACACATAATTGTTAGCATTTTCCTGCATAAAAACTTAACAGAACCATCCAAAATGGAGAGGCTCCTGTACATAAACTGGAGAAGGTTCTTACTCATGTTAAGGCTGGGGTTTGTTCTACTTCGTGGTATAATGTATTCCTAAATCTTAGCCAGGTCTTTTAAGATTCCCCAGAGGAAAGGAAGTCCTTGGGTGACACACCACACCCTCCACTGCCACCACAAGGTGTATAGCCAGGGGAAAGGGATGTGCTAGAGGGCCCCTGTGCCCTACTCTAATTTACCAACTCTGAGACCTGCTAGTTCCCAGGACTGCAGAGTGCAACTGCTAACTCTTGACTCTATCATCCCAGCTGCACAGAGGTTCAAAGTGGCTCACTGAATCCTTTTGGGAGGGAAACAGAGACTGCCCAGAACTGGTGAAGTGGGAGGTGGTACCTACTTTTCCACTGCCTTGTACCTTGCATAATCATTTAGTCCTGTACAAAATGGGTGTAAACTGTCACCACATCAAAATTCTCAACTCATGCCGATGGAAGCAAGGTATGCTCACTTTGCACAGGTGTCAATGATTATACAAAGTGCAGACCAGCGGAGAGCCCTGTGGTCACTTAATATAGTTAATGTAGCGTTGTAAAGTCCCTGGGGATACTTTGAGGTGGTTGTTTAGTGAAACTAGTCATTGACAAAGGTTTCTCTCTGTATAATATATGGCCCATACTCTTTCATGATGTAATAATGAGAGTTCAGCTGCATTCAGGGACAAAACCTGGTTGCAATTAAGAGTGTGAAAACTAATTGCCTACAGTAGGGCCATTGCTAACACCACTGTCAGGCAGATTCACTTGACACAAACTACTCCTGTGAAACTGTAAAGGCAACATTTGGTTCCTGAAAAATCATAGAGGGCTGCACAGAGTGAGCAGCTGAATTTAATTAAAACGGCTTCATATGTATTTGAACTTGCCACCTTAGCCCACATCCAAAGGCTCAGACCAGACTTCTAGAGCTTGGGCTTTACAAGAAGGCTGCAGATTATTTGTCGAACAGAGACGTTTATGTTCATAATGGAAAAATTATTACCATGACATAGGACTCATGTTTGCTATTGCTCTGGTATCTTTGCTATTCACTGGGCAAATATATGACTAAAGATGAAAGTGAAAACTGCCACTAGATGACTCAGTACAAAAAGTGACTGCCTGCTGCCCTTCACCCAGTGGAATTCTGCATGTCAATAGTTTGTAAGCTATTTTTTGAATGATAACAACAGTTGATATAAATTTCAGATATTATTGTTTGGCAGAGACTTCTCAGCCAATCAGCACAGTCATTTGAGTTCAGCATTAACTGACTAGCATTTTGACTGACAAACTTCGCCCAACCCTGAACTATCTCTTTGAAAGGGACAGAGTGCAGTGCAAAGTCTGGCCGTGCTGCAGAGTGGTCAAGATTAGATTACCTAGTGGGAAGGGATTCCTTTCATTAGGGTTACTAGTGTGCCTATGATTAGACACACCAACAACACTTATTTGGTGGTTGTTAATTCATATTTGCATAGAGTGCCATAAGTGAGCTTGGTGCTTCTGAAAAAAATGCTTCAGGAATTGCCTCAGAATTGTTCTATGGACCTTGTGAAAACAGTGGAATGCAATCAGCAGAGCAGTGAGTAGCATGTATGTAACAATATTGGTAAGGTGTTTCAAAGGCAAGTTCCGAGGGGTACTTGGTGCCTGAGATTCAGAGGTAGATGAATTGGCAGGAGTTCAAGCACAATATCAGCTGAGAGACTACTTACCCTCAACGTTCCACAAGATTCCATACCTTTTGTAATCTATAGGCTCGATGGCTGCAGTGCACGGTCATTGTGCCATTTTCAAGTGCATCCCCAAACTTTAGCTCATATCGAATGCAGTGGCTTGTCTCTAGTGAGGTGCACCTTTCTTAGCTGCACCAGTGCTCTGAAGTGGCTACCTATCCACTTCCAGCAGGATGCTTTTGATATCCTATTCCTCTATACCTCTCTCTAGGGATATACTCATTATCTATCTTGCGTTTAAAATTACAGTCTGGTTCTAAATTAAAAATTAATATAGCAAAGGGAATACTTTCCACTTTTCAGAAATATATCTTTTCACTGAAGCTCACTAAGTAATGAGTCATTACAATGAAATATGAGATTACAAAGGCATATAAAAATGCCATTGACAGGTATACAGTAGAAACAAAATGAAGTATATGATTTCTCCATAACCGGTTGTTGTCAGAGACCCTCATAAGAATAATCCATGGTACCAGCTCTTAATAAGTGACCAAGACAAATATAAACACACTGGAAATAACCAATCACCCAGGGGCAGGAGATCACAATATAATTACATTTAATATAATCTAGAAATCAAAACCTGTTAAAGTAAAACAAGCCTGTATGATTTAAGACAGGCCCATTTGGAAGATAGGTTAAAGCTTGATGGTGAGAATAGATTAGTTTAATGAACTGGAGAGAAATAAATGAAGTCATTTCTAAACAACAACAACAACAAAACAAGACAGGATTCACATGAGTCAGGGGAAAGTGGAGAGTGATTATAAATATAGGCAACAGACAGCTCAAATGTATTCTAAATATCCATGAGGCTCAAAACACAAATCCAGTAAAGAGTAAATAAAAAATTTAAGAGAAACCCAGCTCTTTTATGCTACCAGAATGGCACAAAAGGAGACACCTTGCACAAGAGAATATGGCTCATTATCTGCAAAATAAAGTTAGAAAAATGTCATAAGTGAACTTCACATACATTTCCAAAACACTAATGGCCAAAATCATCCATACTTGAGGGCTTCTATGCACTGCTCCACAAATTCTATCTTAAACTTGCCACTGGGAGATTCCCCACGGATAGGGGACTATCAATGGCATAATGTCACTATGGTGGTGTGTATATCCTTCCCCCTTTCCCCCACCCCCGACCCATCTATAACAGGCAGGAGGCACAGCACAGCTGCTACGTCCCTATCCCATCAGATGCAGAAACAGCTACTGGAGGTATCTGGCATTGATTTAGAGTAGCCTGTGGACCGGTCTAATTTCTGCTGGGACAGCTCTGATGCTGGGGCAACCCCAGGACCAGAAATGGGGTTTAGAGCTAGTTTTAAGACACCTTTGCCCTCCATCTTCTGGACATATAATGAGAGCTTATCATCCAGTTCCAAAAACCAGGACCCATAATTTTAAAAATCCTGACTTTTTAAATCAAAACTGTCCAGGTAAAAATAACTATTCTGAACTGAGACCACCATGAAAAAATCCACTCAAATCAATGTGTGTTGGGGGAAGTTAACAAAGAGGGCAGTTTGAAAAATCAGGCATAAACAGGAAGCTACCTTCATTCTTAATTATGGAGTGGCTACTTCTGCTCCACAATACAAATGATTTACAGACAAAGTTATGATATTTTACACCACAAAGCATGTTATAAAATTGATTAATAGAACATTCCAAACAAGCTGTTATAAAACATGCAGATACTGTTGATAAAACAATTACTCCTGTTTAATTCATGATGCAGTTAAAATATTAAAAAGCATGGTTTAAAAGTGGTTTACTTTTAAATGGCGCCTGAACATAAAAGAAAATTTCTTATCTGCTTATTCTTTTCTATGGACCAATTCTACCGGTGCCGAGTAGATGGCTCTCTACCCAGGGAGTGCACCTGGTACAAGTGACTAGACAAAAAGTCCTTCCTCAATATAAAAATCAGGGAGGAACTTACCAGTAAGAGCGGTGAGTTCTCAAAATCTCCAGCCACTTAGGGTGGGATCCATGAAGAGATTTACATGATGCAGCACAGAGCATCATGGCCCCTAAAAGTTAAGTACCTAGAAACATATCACAGGAATAAAGCTGAGGTCCATCAAGCCTGAGGTACGCATCTAGGCTCCCTATATAATGAATGAAGAGAGATAGGACAGAGACAGCAACACATACACCAAAATAGCTCAGTGGTTAGGGCAGTCACATGGGATGTGGGAGACCTGCATATAAGTCCCTCTGCTGCTCCACTAGGGTATTGGCTATTCTGGGGTCTCTCTCTCACCAGAGATTTCATCCTAGAGTTAAGAAACCTTTTCTGAAAGTGTAACACCGGCTGTTGGAAGGTGGGATCAAACCTGGGACCTCTGAAGCTAAATGCATGAGCCTCTACTGCATAAACTAAAAGCCACGTGGCCCTTAGCTAAGGCTGTAGCAGGCTCATTAATCTTTAAGTAGTCTCAGTGCCATTAGAAGGGACAGAGCACCAAACCCAGGAGGTGTGTGGGTTACAAAAGAATAGGAGACACAGGCTCCCTTGCTTCACTCCAGTGCTTGTACCTAGACCCAGCCCATCCCACAACAGAGCAAGGGAGCAACTGCAGAGGAAGTCCAGTAGTCTCAGGGTGGAGCGTGCTTAATGCAGCTGGAATCTTTAGAGAATTAAACTGAGAAGCTCTAGTAACTCTCTAGTGACCATGTGTGAACTGTGATTCTTCAAAGATTTCTAATTTAGCCAAATTTGGGCTGATTTTCATAGGGATGACAAAAGGCACATTCTTGACAAAAAGGCCACCCCCCGTGACAAAATCCAAGTCCCTGCTCCAAAGCATGCTTCTCAAAATAAAGGTAACCAGAATCAGAATATATATTTTCCCTAGTATCATTCTCAGAAGCAGTTAAACAATTTTGTCTGAACTATTAAAAACAAACAACAAACAACCTGAGGCAGACAGGCACGTAAAATTTCACCCAAATAGCTGGTGCTTGGGCAAAGTTATAAGCAACTGAAAACAGGGTCTTATAATATTAAAGTTTCTTGACATTTCCTAATATGTGGTGCTCCTAGCCCCATCTATAATTTTTTTTTAATTTAATTTTTTTTTTTTTTTTGCCTATTTGACATGTAATCCAAGGTGAAAATTTATCCCTTCAAGTATATCATTGCAACCATTGAATTTCTTATGTATGGATAAAGACTGAAATAATTTCCTATATAGGTAATCTTCAGCATCAGATTACCTGAGGATTAATTAAATAAACTGATGAAGTGGGTGAAAATTTAGGAAAGGTGAAATAAAAAAATAATTATAATAAGCTCAAAATGGAAAAATCCTGGATTAAAATGAGAAAAATCCTATTCTGAGTCCTTGACTTTGTTTAGAAGGATTATAGTTTTTAAGCACACATTTCAACAAACAAGGTTTATGATGAAAGTAGATTTTATTTGCACTTCTCAAAAAAGCTTTCGCTAATATAAAGTTCCAGATGGCAGGTTCCTAATCAGCTCAAAGGCTTCACAAATGAAAGGTTGGGCATGAGAACTGATAAACAAATATCTTTAAAAAAGAGGAAGTATTAAGTGACAGAGGTCAGCACTCCAACCTCTCTGCTGTTTTAATCTCTCTAACACATACAAACAGAAGGATAAACTGCAAACTAATTCAATTTAGTGATGGTGATGTAAAATTGGATGAGTGTTTATCACTAGCATAACTAGCTTGATGTTAGAGTCAGCAGCAAGTGAAACCCCAAAGGATTTCCATGTGCACATGGACCGGCTGGCATATAACAAATTAAATGTCATGCAGGGAAGGGAAACAAATGAAAGCAACACATATTGAGGGGGTGGAACAAAGAGTAAGAGGCAAAGTAATCAAGATGAAAATGGACTAGAATTAAAGTGAAGGATTTTGAGCCCTTGGAGAGATAAATGGACAGATCACAATAAAAATCAAGACAATAAAGAGAAGTGATTTAAAAAAAAAGCCAACAGAACATAAAGAATGATAATGCACAATGAGAAAATGGAATAAGACCATTTCATTCCACAATTAAAATATATCAAAATAATCACACACCAAAGGCAAGAGCAAGGTATAAGATTTTAAAAGGCAATTCACAGACCCTACTAGTTAATGCCTTGTATGTTATGAAGTCATTTACTCCTTTATAAAGCAAATAAAAAGTGATTCTAAAATGCTACCAAACCAGCATTCACTGGCAGAATTTTTTACACTCACTTTGCACAGGTGTAAGCAACTACACAACTTACAAGGCAGTGGAGAATCAAGCCCAATAACCTTGCAAAGGAAAACAAATTAAACAGCACAGGCCTGATACCTTTACACCAGCTGAGAATCTCTGTGGTAACCAATAGAGATATTCCTACTTAAACCTGCTAAGAATGAGCTGTGAACATTTGAAATCCCATACTTTTATAATTAATGGGGTATTTTTAAGTTGAAAGAAAACAGGACACCATAAATGGCTTTTACTTGCTGTTGAAGTCAAAGTGAAGTTAAGGTGTTTGAGAACTGGAACAGCTGCTCTCTGTGAATATAGACCAATGGCATGAGCATTATTCCTCTCATACAAGACAAAAACATGAGAAGCCATGCACATTCAGAAATAATTTCAACCCAGGTGGGAAGTGTTACTCAGGGTGTAATTTACTGCACAACTCAAATATGGCTACAGAAAAACACCTTACCTTTCCTTAGGAAAGGCCAGATGCCTTACAATATTTGGGGATCTACATGGTATCTGGAAGCACAGCTAGACAGTTGTAGGGCAGCACTAGGGGGTTGTATCATGCTCACCTGTAAACACAGTGAAAACTGTGGTGAAGTAACCAGCAGATGTTTCTGCTGCTCATAGCAGCTTATTTTGTGCCTCAGGCTTTCTCCCCAGTTCAGAATTGGGGGGTGGGAGGGTGAACACAGCTGCAGTGCATGGGGATCTGTTGAGATGAGACCAAATTTCCCTGTGGCTCCTCAGGGCCCTGATGGCCACTTCTCTGTACAGTCTCAAATCCGTTCTCACTTAGGCTCCAGTCGTGCATTGAGAACTGCAGAGCAGTAGAGGTTAGCCTGCAGTGCACAGTTCTCAGTGCAGGATCTGGGATTCATGGACAATGCAGTGATTACCTCAGTTTTAGGACCATTATTTCTCCTTTCTCCCTTCCCCCCTGGATTTTCTTTATGAGTGGAGGTTTCAGTCATTGACCAAAGAGCAAGCATCAGTGAAAACTCACTTAGGTAAGAGATGCCTTTAAAGATCTCAATTCTGCTATTGGTTATGTACATGCAACTGCCATAGACTTCACCTGCAATTAAATTAAATCAGCACACTTAATTAATGGCTGAATTTGGACCAAAATGTTTATTACAAAGTGTTTTAAACAGCAGTCTGATAATATCAGGAAGACTGTAGCACTGAATGTTGTTTTCTTTTAAAAATATATTGAAATCTGAGTTTTCCTCTCGGCTGCATGTAAATCAGTTTTCTGTCCCCTAACATCCATAATTAAGTTCTCAGTAATTTAAATTATTATAAAGCATCTTGTAGAGGATTATTTTTTTGTTTCCATGATTATATGATGATGATAAATCATAAGACATTCATCATATAATCATGATTAAAATGTATATCCACAAATGAGGACTGTAACAACTTAAACTAGTATGGATTTAATTAAGGAAATTAGGGGATTAGAAATACGATTAAGTCTGGTTTTTATTAAAAAAATATTAACCATTTCTGTGGTGGACGGTTCTACCCTTATTCACAGTGAGTAGTACTTTTACTTCATAAATTGCCCCACTGTGAGGTGTGGACAATCTTGATATGGGTAGCGGTGGGGTGATCTGTCATTGTTATTAATACTTATAATTGGGGTGTTTCTAAAAAATGAACTGCATATAACTCCACAATATAATTGATATATATATTTGTAAAACATAGTTTTGTACATTCTGTAGTATGTAGGCATGCATAACATTGCAAGAACCGTCATGTCATATACCCATTTTCAGCTGTGGCATGATGTATGTTATACAACAAATCATTACATAATTATGGTCCCGCTCATAAGTTTCAGAAATCCACACACTGGCAACATTGAACTGGGGAGAAGGATCAAGGTGGGCCTAAGTATTCATTTTATTTAAGTTGACCATTTTAATTGCTAACCATTTTTAAACATGGTGGTTGTTGTCCAATATAAATAGACTAAACTAGACTAGACTAGCATGGCTGCTACATCACAGGAGCAACCCAGGAGAAGGAATTGTGGCTCAATGTCATGGTTCATTCCCTGCTTCCCTTGCTCCAGAAGGAAAGCTATAACCAGCTCTGGGTTCTTAGGAAATGCAGATTCCTTCCTCCTCTCTACCTGCTGATTCAGTTCTGCAGGCTGGACATTGTATAGGGTAGACCCAAGCCTCTGCATATTTCCATCCTTTCTAGCACCTCCTCATCTACTTACTCATATGCAAGAGGATAATATTGGCCCGTAGAGCCTGCTCTCTTCCACAGCCAAATATGCAATCTGGGGATGCCATGTAGAAGGTGCATTATGACATGCATGGCCACAATCTGGCCATGTATGAAAAAGTGTTTTTTTTTCTCCAAGCTATTTTTAATTATTTTTTAAAATTTGTTACTGGACTGATTAAAAAGATTAATGGAAATGTAAGATTAATTGGGCCAGATTCACCCCAGATGCCAGGTGTAATTTACTTGTACCTAAGAGGGAATTCATCCCAAGGAAGAGAGCTTGTATTGCCACCACCATAGTGGGGGTAGTGAGTGTTACCTTTAAGCTCCAGGTAGGGATCCATAAGAACCCACTGACAAGGCCATTGAGTAGGATATGGTAAATCTGTGCACCTTTGACCACTCTGACCCCTATCAGCATCACCCATCTTATGAAGCATGCTGATCACCAACAGGCCCATCCCAGCTCAGAGGAAGTTGCAGCCTCTGTAAGCTTCTGCCTCATGCCCCCTATGCTGATGGTGACTTCTTCCAGATTTTAAAATAGCATAAAAGAGCATAGACCATGAATTCAGTCCAGCCCTCTAGCTTTGAGGTATATATTTTATACTTCATCCATGAGGCTACATAGTCTTTAATATTTAAGGGAATTTATAACTGTTGAATCAGCCATATTGAGGGATCCTGGTCTCTGAATGCCATCTCGCCCTGCTGCCTTGTTGTTGGTTTGCATACTGGCTTGTGTTACTCCTTCGAGGATGGGGCAGGGAGATCAGGACAAGATTCTCTTTCATGTCGTTGAGATATACATTCAATAGTGACATCAGATACAGTTGACTCGTGGTTCAGGAATAACTTATAATACTCCTTCCATCCAGCTTTGATAGCTTCACTGTCCTTGAAATACATTGACCTGTCTTGGGCTCAGAGTGGCATGGGTCCATGGGAGCATGGACTGTAACTGGCCCTTATTGCCTGAAAAAAACCTCCTCATGTCATGTTTATCAGCATAAAGCTCTATCTCCTTGGCATTTTCTCACCACCACTTATTTTTGATGTCACAGATTTTCCTTTGGGCTTCAGCATTGAGTTATTTGTATGACTCTTTCGTCTTCTGGTGTGATGTGTTATTTTGCCACATGCAATGAGCTTTTCTTGTCTGATTGAGTAGGCCCTGAAATCTCAGCATTGTTCTCATCAAACCAATCTTGGTGATGGCGGGTGACAGCCAATGGACTCAGCACATGCCGAAGGAATGGCAGTCTTTAATTCCTTCCAGAAATTTTCATCATCATCAGCTGTAGGCATAGTGGCAAACTTCTCTTGGAGATACTGCTGAAGTTTCTCCCGAGTCACTATATCTTCAAAGGACTTGATGCTGAATTTCTTTCATACTGATTTTGACTGTCCAACAGTCATCGGTTCCATGCATGACCCTTGTGATGCGGATATCCTTCTGATCTTGAGCTTTAACAACAACATAGTCAAGGTGGTGCCAATGTCTGGAGTGAGGGTGTCTCTAGGTGGTCTTATACTGCTTTGTCCAAAGACGGTGTTTGTGATGACCAGGTCATGTTCTATGCATTTGCACAGGAAGAGGATGCCATTGGAGTTAGCCTTTTCTACTCCTTTTCCAGAGCCATTCCAGAGATCTGACTCCTTCCTGAAACTAGCATTAAAATATCAGAGGAAAATGATCTTGCCCTCCTTGGGAATGTTGGTCAAGACTCTGTCGAGATCTGTATAGAATTGTTCCTTAATAGAATCAAGCGTTGGGGCATATGCACTGACGACAGCAGCAGACTTTTTGTTGCTGCGCTCAAGATGAAGAGTCATAAGACATTCATTGATTCCTACAGGAAATGCTGTAGGCTGACTGACAAACTTATTCCTAATTGCAAAATTGACACCATGAGTGCACCTGTCCTCTGCAGATTTTCCCTTCTAGAAAAAGGTGTAGCCTCTACCTTCTTCTCTCAGTTGACCTTTGTCTGGGCACCTTGTCTCACTCAGGGCAGCGACGCCAATGTTATATTTCACAAGTTCCCTGGTGATGATAGCATTTCTTTGTTCTGGCTGTACGTTATCTTTGTTATCCATCATGGCCTTCCATGTAGCAAAAGCCATTGTCTTTTTATAGCTTTGACCACAGGCAGCGTGATCCCACTGGACGTGGTAATCCAGCCAGGAGTACATGAGACAGACTAGGTTTAGGGAACCTATTCTAGCCTTCTCCCCATGTGGGGTGAGCAGAGGGGATCCTAAAGAGGACTGCTCAGTCACGATAGTAGCTGCACCCATCTCAGTCCAGGTGCCAGATGACCATCTAACTACCACCGTCTACATGCAGATTCATGGCTAGGGACTGCCAGATTCAGTAATCCTGTCCCCATCACCACTAGTCTGTCGCTGCAGGGCTTGGAAGGTTTGAAAGATGTTATTTCCCATGGTAGAAGCCTGTGCATGATTTCTTTTAATGTAGGGAAGCAGGTGTGCCTACAGCAAATACACGGTCATAGCAAGCTGGAGGTCTGGGGAAAGTCAGAGATGATTGGAGATCTCCAACTTGCTGCAGCCTTCATCCACTGCCCAGGGGGGCTAACAACATGCTGCTTGAGCCTTGTACTTATTGAGTTCCCAGAGGCAGGCAGGCCGGGCAGATGGGAACAAGCCCACCTGCATCTGAAAGCCCCTCACCCAGCCTAAGGGGAGAAGCCACAGAACCCAGAGTTCAAGTAAAGACCGGGGACAGGAAAACAGGACAGGAGTGAGGGTCACAGGGTCAAAAGCAGGGAGGCAGAGGGGGACACCTACCAGAGAAATTTGGACAGTGCCCACTGCTCCTTGAAGACATCCACGGATCCAGTGGACAAAGCTAAGAGATATGACTTCAGGGAGGAGTAGAAATAGGCCCCACAGTCGCATAGCACCTCCCCATCCAGCTTTCTCCTCCTGGTATGGTGGACAGCCACCTTGGCCAATGCCAGGAGGAGACTGACAAGGAAGTCTAGTGACTTCAGGGGGCCACAGATGTGGTGTGTGAAAATCAAGAGGTGTGGGGAACAGAGCAACCAGAACCTCAGGAGAAGGTTCTGGAGGAGCTGGAAAAGGGGCTGCAACCTGGCACACTCAATGTAAATGTGCACCAGGTCTCCCTCTCACTGCAGAAGGGACAGGTGTCAGGGTAGGTGGTGAACTGCACCAGGTACATGCCCATGCTCATGGCCCTGTGATGGAGCCACCAACTAATATCCCCATTGGTCCGGGGATCAGGATGGAATGCAGACTGGCCTACCAGGTGGTAGGAGGTCCCGCCACTCATTCCTGTTGGGTTCCTGGAAAGGTGCAGTTTCCTGGCAGGCAAAAAGGTGAAGAAATGAAGCATATGGAGCATGAGCGCATACTGTTGTTTCCTAGGTGTGGTTCAGAGATGGACTGGCTGCAGGTCTTGCAGCTGGCTCAAGTGTTGTGGAGGGAACAGCTGGGGGGCACTCACAGTTCAGGGACCCAATGCTGAGGTCCGGACTTTAACCTTGCAGTCGCAGCAGCACAGTGGCTACTCAACATGTACTACTCCTGCAACTACGCTTGCCCTGCTATCTCTTCTGCTTCCTGCTCCAGCCTGCTTCCAGTCTCTGCTCCAACATTGACTCTCACCCACTTCAGGCTAGTCCTTGCCTCCTTGCCCTGACTCTGACTCAGACACTTACCTTTGACTTGGCTTCTCAACTCTGACTTTGGCTTACCCCTCAGCGTGGTGTTCCTGATCCTAACTCTGGTTCTGACCTTTTGGCTTGGCTTCTCAATCCGGACTCCTGCATCTACTCTCGCCATTAGTCTATGCTGCTGCCACAAGTACCAAGTAAGCTCCTGCTCCACCCACTAGGTAAGCTCCTGCTCCACCCACTAGGTAAGCTGCCCATGCCCCAGTAGCTTATGCTTTGTGACCCAAGAGATGGGTGGGGGGACTCTAAGACAGTCAAGTACACAGAGGAAGTTCAGGCTGAACTTTATGCTGCGTGTTGTTTTCAAATTGCTAATAACGCAATAGGAAAGGGATGCATGTTGGATACTAACTCAGGATCTGTTTGCTCCTTTGAAGATGGAATACTGAACTCAGCCCATTCTCAGATGTTTTTAAAATGTGTCCATATTTATGTTCTCTACTTTATACCAAAAGCTCAGCTGAAGGAAAACTCCATTATAATTAATTCACTGTAGGTGAAATTCTGGCTGCATTGAAGTCAAGGGTAAAACTCCCATTGACTTGAATAAGGACAGGATTGTTTTGCTTTGTTAATAAAAGAGTAAACTACAAAGGCAAGCAGCAAGTTTCCCCCCCCTTAACTATTATTTCAAAATTCTTCACAAACAATAGTACCCATTAAAGTGTATCTGACTGTGACATTAAAATATGAACAGGTACAAACATACAAAAAGAATAAGTGCCAGTAATCGGAATTGCCAATATATCCCCATTGTGTTTTGTGCTGCTTAGTTACAGCAGAGCCCTTTTTAGAACTTGGCTTAGGTAACAACTGTGATCCTCAGTGAAGAAAACACAGCCTTCCTGTCTGCTAAATCATATCACAGGTTAGGGTTATTGAATCAAGTTTAACTACAGCAATTACTTTTGCATATTCAGTGTGAAACATTTCGCAAACACTCAAACATTCCAAATACTTGTTTGTTGATCATGACTACTGAAGAAAACCCTATAAACCAAGATTTCGATATAGCCACCCCACTCCTTAACACATATACCACATGTCAAAAGGAATCAAACCCCAAGGTCAATAAAGTGAATGGGTTGTTGCACACCAGGGTATATTTGACTGTTTGAGGTTCTTACTCATTCATGCTTACCTCTGGTACATTAGTGAGTCCTACCCATTTCTGTCATAGTGAATATTTTATGCAAACTCGGACCCTGTCTACACAACCAGGTATAATAACTGTGTTTAAGAGTGCTGTATGGTGCATATCAGTGTAGTTACATTGACATCAGTGAAGTTATGCTGAAGTACGCCAGCAGAGAATCTTTCCCATTATTCAGAACTCTTACCAGTTCTGTTAAATACCTCTCAGTCTGGAAGCTCTGTTAATGTGATGTTGGAATTATAATCCTGAATTCCTCTTGAAGTACAGTGGATTTCAATTGTAGGGTGGAGGTTTTTGCTTTTACATAATTATAATATTGTTCTTCAAGCTGGTTGAACACTAACAATGGTTTTGCATAAAATTTAAAAAAAATGAAGTTGATTTTGGTTTGCAGAGTTTGAAATCAACCCACTTTTGTTGTCAAAAAGGTCATTTAAACACTTTTCCCATTTACCAAACAACATTGTTTCTATCTGAAAATTAGTTTGGGGGATAAAAAATGGGAAAAAAAGTTTATGACTGGGAACATTTCACAGAAATTGGGAAAAAATATGTAAAATTTTGTGAAAAATCAATTTTTGAAAAATAGCTTTTTTATGAAAAAAATTGTGAAAAATTTTGGCCAGGTCTAATAGTAATCTGCAATGCAATAATATAATTTTAGGCTATCACTTCATTTGTTGAAAAAGAAAAGAGATGTTCTTAAATTCAGGTTGTTTCTTTGAAGCGCTAACTTGCATTAGATAGTGCCTTATGGTGAGTCAGTAACATGTGCATTCAATATATTCTCCCATAGTAAAACTCATTGAAGATTTCCCTGTTGCTGGCGTAAGCTGCAGGAAGGCTCTGTCCAGTGTTAAACAGTGTCAAAAACTTACTGTTAAGCAGGTAATTTTCTCTGCATGAATATAGTGTGATTACAATGGAAACTGCTACAGGCTAATGAGGTCTTATTCACTGCTTTCATGGCAGGAAATTCAGGAATGCTCAAAAGTTCCCCTGCACTTTTAAACAGATGGTACTGTGCAGTGACACAGTGCCCTACCACGATACCAACACAGAGTCTGGATGCTACAGTCTCCTGTGTATGTTGATGACATTTAAGATAGACCATCAGAGATTCCTATCAAATTAGTTTTGCTGAAGGCATTGAATTGCTGGGACTTGAAATACACGTTACCAGGACCAGCAGAGATACAGTAACAGTCTTTTATTGTTTGTTTTCCCTTTAGAGGCATAAATTATTGCTGTTAATGCTCTTTACTTAAAAAAATCCCCAAAAGCAATAACAAATCAAAGCTAGATGTAGAAAGATGCCATTTCACTAATGAACTCACTGCATTGGAAGCTAATTCTGACAGGAAAAGAAAATCATTTCCTAAAGAAAATAAATCACTGGAGTTTTCAGGTGGTATAAAATTAGCTTTGATTTAAGGCCTGGTTCTCCTTGTTCACCCACTTCACAGCAGTGAAACTCCATATTGGAGTCCTAGCTCTATATTAGGATGTTGCTCAAAGGCCCTGGTTGAGGCTGAGCCCTCACTGTACTACCTGTACATGGGAAAGAGCCTCCTGTGGTATTATTACTGATTTAGGCCACTGTCAACGAAGAAAATCAAGCTCAGTCTTTATATTCAAGTTTGATAGTGCACTAATACAAACAAATTCAAACATAACATCGGACCCACAATCACAGCGTGTGAGTGGATTGAGACTTAATTGAAGTCTATAATATTTTGCTATTCTGTGCTACGTGTGAGCCATTGAGAAACAGTTCTTCCCTTTACAGTAGTGAGAAAAAGGAATACTTATTTAATGGTGTGACAGATGTGGCTATTTCCTGAAATGTCCTTGGAAAACTTTATTGAATCAAGTTTAAGTATCTGTGGATATGATTTGAGGACTTCAATAGCACAGACATAGGTGAGAGGTTTTTTGCAGGAGCAGTGGGTGAAATTCTGTGGCCTGCGTTGTGCAGGAGGTCAGACTAGATGATCATAATGTTCCCTTCTGACCTAAATATCTATGAATCTATGAGTCCATTGTATTAAATGCAAAGATTATATATTATTGTGGGCCTGGAGGATTATAATGTAGAAGACAAGAATGGTCTTTTGGGACAATAAGTATGAAGTGTTTTTCCTGGGAAATATCTAGGGGGAGGTGAATGTAAATTTCCCACCTCTGGGAATGCAAAACCCATCTTCCCCAACCTATACCCTAAGGAGTGGGCCTTTGTGTTCTGATCACCCAGTGCAGGAGGCCAAGATCAAAGGCGCAAGCTTTATACAGAAAAATTGAACTTTTCATAGTTGTTCTGATTCTGAAATAAGGCTGTTATAAACTTTGTGGAGTTTGAAGGACTGACCCTCTTCAGAGCCTTGTTGAAAGTGGGAGTGATCTCTGGTAAGCTTATTAGCATATATATATATATATATTTTTATTTTCTTTTCTGTAACACTTTAACGTTAAGAATAAGTGTGCTTGTGTAACACCAACAGACCCCGGTCGTCGGGATCGAACCTGTGACCTCTGGAGCTTAGAGCATGACCCTCTACCCCATGAGCTACAAGCCAACTGGCTGTTAGATAAGGCTGTAGAGCAGATTCATTTAACTCTCTCTACGTGGTCTCAGTGCCACTAGAGGGGGCAGAACATCACACCCAGGAGGTGTGTGGGTTACACCTGCTTATAAAGGGCCGTGTGGTTACTTGTAACTTCTGACAATTACAGTTGTTCATAGTCTTCAAAGAGAAAGCAGGAGCCAGTTAGGCCCTTAAGACACTGATATCTTCCCTCACTCAGGCCCTGCTACCAGCGTGGTTATTTGTCCCCTTCAGTTGAGTTTTGAGAGCCACTATAGCTGGCACAGACCAGCAGTCATGAGTGAAAGAAGAAAACGCCCCACTGGGGCAGCATTCAGAAAAAGAAAGGAAGCAAAGGAAGCTTTTCTATCTAAGCAGGAAGGTGCTCTCCTGAGATACATAGACACACATGTTCACGGTGAGCCTTCCGGCTCCAGTGAGGATTTGAGTGGTGAGGAGATGCCTGATCTTCCAGTTAGTCAGAGTGCAGGTGACCTGGCAGCTACTGCAGCATCCATATCTCCATCTCAAATGGATGTAACCGTGCACATTCCTGAAGAAAAGTATAGATCAGAGAAGAATTTGGTGGAGGCGCAAGAAACAGCTGCTGCTGAGTTTAGTTCCTTAAGTCTAGATGATCGGGGACTGTGGACCCACTTGAGCAGTAGCCTGAGGGAGTTCCTTGTACTTCATGGACCACAGCAAGTGAAAAACTTCATGTTCCCCAAAGACAATAAAAATAGAAGTTTCCATCCAACACATTACTGGTGTGAAAACCCCAATGGTGACAAAGTGGAGAGGCCATGGCTTATGTACTCAAAACTCCAGAATGCTGCATACAGTTTTTGTTGCAAACTCTTCCAGTCTAACATTCCAGCCACATTGGGTTCTACAGGAACAAAGGACTGGAAAAATCTGGCTAGGAATCTGGCATGCCATGAGAAGGCAGCAAATCACCAGAGAGCCTTCCATAGGTGGAAAGAGCTTGAGATGAGACTAAGGTTAAAGGCCACCAGAGATGATCAGCATCAAGAGAAGATTGTATCAGAGTCTTTTTACTGGCAAAATGTTCTGAAAAGGCTCACTGCCATTGTGAGAATGCTTAGTACCCAAAAGCTAGCACTGCGTGGCACTTCAGATCAGCTGTATGTGCCAAACAGTGGAAACTTCCTTAAAATTGTGGAGCTGATGGCTGCGTTTGATGCTATATTCCAGGAGCATTTAAGAAGAGTCACCACCCAAGAAATGTACACACACCACTACCTTGGAAAAACCATTCAAAATGAGATCATACAGTTACTGGCAACAAAAGTCAAACAGAAGATTGTGGCAGACCTGAAGTCAGCAAGATATTACTCTGTTATTCTGGACTGCACACCTGACATCAGCCATACAGAACAAATGACTTTAATGGTGCGTTTTGTAACAACATCAGAACGTAGTGAAAATGTCCCTGCAATGGTGACTGTCAGAGAGCATTTTCCAGAATTTATTGACATTGATGATACTACAGGAGCTGGTATGACAAATGTGCTTCTTAAAAAGCTGGAAGATATGGGAATTGTGAGAGCTGACATGAGAGGTCAGGGCTACGATAATGGTGCCAACATGAGAGGAAAGAACAGAGGAGTGCAGACATGGATCCGAGAGTTAAACCCTAGAGCTTTTTTTGTCCCATGCAGTTCTCATTCATTGCACTTGGTGGTCAGTGATGCAGCATCAGCTTCTAGTGAGGCTGCTGAATATGTTAATGTAATTCAAAGCATCTATGTATTTTTCTCTGCACCAACTCATCGATGGCAAATTTTGAAGCAACATCTGGGAACATCCTCTCTGATACTGAAGCCACTGAGTGCCACACAATGGGAAAGTCGAGTGGAGGTGATAAAGCCTATCAAACACCAAATTGGGAAGATAGATAATGCCATAGTTGCCATTATGGAGGATAATGCTATGACAGGAAATGTTTGTGGGAGAACAGTGGCAGAGGGAAATGGAATCACCAGAAACATACATAACTTCAAATTTCTGTGTGGCTTAGTGTTGTGGCATGACATACTGTTTGAAATAAATGTTGTAAGCAAGAGATTCCAAGGTGTTGACCTTGATATATCTGGAGCAATGGAACAACTGGACAAAGTAAAGTCATACCTACAGTCTTACTGGTCAGAAGAGGGATTTCAAAATGTTCTGAAGAATGCACAGAAGTTGGCAGAGGAACTTCACACTGAAGCTATTTTCCCACCCATTCAAGAATACAAGAGTCACTGAAGAAGACAACATTTTGATTACGAGGCATGGGATAATCCCATAAGAGACCCCAAACAACAATTTGAAGTTGAATTCTTTAAGCAGGTGCTAGATTGCGTGATACAGTCAGTTGAACGTTTCATGCAGTTCAAGGAACACAGCAGTATATTTGGGATGTTGTACGATATTCCAAAACTCCTCACTATACCTGAAGAAGACCTACAGCAGCAATGCAGGGCCCTAGAGACAGTGTTGACATATAACGACATGCATGATATTGATGCGAGTGATTTAGGTGATGAACTGAAAGCCCTTTCAAGATACATTTCAGCAGGATCAACTCCAAAGGTTGTTCTGGAATATATGTGCACAAATAAGATGACCACCCTCTTTCCAAATGCTTTTGTTGCTCTGTGCATACTTCTAACACTTCCTGTAACAGTTGCCAGTGGAGAACGCAGCTTCTCCAAGCTGAAGTTAATAAAAACACATCTACACTCCACAATGACACAGGAGAGGCTGGGGGTGTCATTTGAGCTCCCTGACTCAGGTGCGAAAATGTTGTGGGCCAGCCCTGTGGACAACGAAGAAGACCAGAACACAAAGAACAGGATGCGGCTTTCTTGACAAGTGCAAATCCTTAAAGAATACTCCTTGCAATGGCTGTTACTGATTCTTGTGTCAAGTTTCCTTTGCCAGCACTAGCAGGTGAAAATATCCATCTTCTTCCCATTTATTTTTTGGTCATTTGAGAGATCAGCTGGTTAGCGTGACTCCTGAAGGAAAAGCCTTTATTGTTTAACCAATTTATTTGAGCATAAGCTTTCATGAGCTACAGCTCACTTCATCGGATGCATTTAGTGGAAAATACAGTGAGGAGATTTATATACACACAGAACATGAAAAAATGGGTGTTCTGTGTGTATATAAATCTCCTCACTGTATTTTCCACTGAATGCATCCGATGAAGTGAGCTGAAGCTCACAAAAGCTTATGCTCAAATAAATTGGTTAGTCTCTAAGGTGCCAACACTAAGGTGTTAGTCTCTAACTCCTTTTCTTTTTGTGAATACAGACTAACACGGCTGCTACTCTGAAACCTTTATTGTTTAATATTCAAGTACAACGTTTAATTTTTAAAGAAACCTTTCTTCTAATTCTCAGATCAACCTTAAAACACAATTGAAATTCATTTGCTGTCTCTGCATGAGGCCTTTATATTGCTGTTGTTACAAATGATAGGGTTGATCATTAAGCAGTTTTAGAGTAAGTGAGCAGGATAATTGCACTCCAGAGCAGGTGTTCAAGCAGGCTCAGAAATCATGGAAAATGCAGGATTGTTCTTCAGAGTCTTGCACCACTCACTGCCTCTCCTCACACAGGAGTTATTACTATGACAGTAAGAGGAAAATGAGGTTGGTGTATTTTTGCAGAAATTAACTTGCACTATATTTTAGATTACATGGTCGGCAGCAGCAGCCAACTTTCATAACAATACAAACAATTGTGTTTTAGCTCAGAGTAGTGCAGGTAACCTGCTTGTTGATGGGGAATAGGTCATACAAATAAGACAGAACATGCAGTGACTCATCTTCTTATCTCCTCATCTCAGCCTCATTTCAGACTGCTATTTGGATTTTATCGGGGCCATTGATCATAATGAATGCAGTACTACATGTGATCTAAACACAGACAGCCAACCCAGCCAGTACCGATGGAGTACTAAACTGATAACCAGACTCAGATCTAGGCCTGATGGTTAGTGAAAATGCATCATGGTCCAAATCCTGAGATGTGCTAAGTACCCACATTTCCCCCTTAATTTCATTAACCAAATAGCTCAATAAGAGATCTGAGTGTCCAGCATCTCTCAGGATTTGAGCCCATATGAAAAAGGCATCAACATCTGTTTGAACTGTATCTGCCAATATGAATGCCCCGATATTGATCATGTCCAGAATATATAGTAGGGAGAATGGTACTGCAGTGAGTTGGGCTTTCCTTACTCATAGTAATACCTTGACTATTTTTAAAAGGGCAGAATTTTCCCCAGTTTCACTTATTAGTAATCTGTATGTAGTCTAAAAGCAATTAAACACTAGTTGTATTCCAGTCATTACATTTCAATTCACCTGGCAGTTTATATTCAGTGCAGGGTTTTCTTACATTTTGAAATTTCAAAACAGTTGGAGCTTTTAGGATCAAAATTAATTTTAAAACTGAAAAGTATCATGCCAATCCACAGATCCAGGTGCCAATATTGTTCATTTTGCTCTTTCAGGCTGCTTCTGAGTAACATCATTATCATCATGGCAAATCCCAAAGGAACATGGCCTCCTTGTGGATCAAGCACCATCTGGGTCAATCTCTATCTCGGTGTTTAAGGTGATCTGGTTGTATAGTCACTTGCCATTGACAATCTTATTGCGCCACAGAAGCTCTTGGCACCCACCTGTTCACCAGCCACATAGCAGCATTCTTTGGTACACACACTTCAGAATTCATTGGTCATGTGTTCCAATAATACATCCACACCAAAAAAAAAGCTGTCAACTCCAAAAAGTGGGGATGGAAGCAGTTTGATAAGCTTTGAATATCCTCTTTTCTGATATTCTCCTGCCACTTGATATGGAGCAGCTAATGAGGACAAGAATTGAAAACATCAATCTGGTGTCCTTCGGACTTCCTTAGTGCCCACATCTCACTTCCGTACAATAGAGATGATAGAGTTCTGTAGAATCCACATCTTCATAGCAAGCTTGATGTCACAGGGTTCTCGCAGAGGCTGCTGTAGGGCCAGAAATATGGCAGTAGCTGCTGCTATATGAGTATCTTTCGAGCATCCTCCAGCACTTTCTAGGATACTGCCCAAATATTTGCCAGTTGCCATCTGCTTGATGTCCCATCTGGACAGGTTAATATTGAGCTGGCTATAATCCAGAGATGACTGCTGTTTGATGGTAATGGACGGGGACTTATTTTTATCAGAATGAATAACCAGACCAACATGTGCTGCATTCTGCCCAACTGAAATGGCCATCAGCTGCAGTGATTCACCAAACTAAGCCAACAAGAGAATGTCATTGTTGTTTTTGATATCTCAAAGCAGAAATGTGTTCAACTTAATGGCACTGACAGCTACTTCCTCAAGTGTATCCATTAATGCTGATATTAAACAATGACAAGAATGACATACATGTTGCCAAATTCCCAGGCAGACAGGACACCATGCTGAGGATCTGCCATTCACTCAAACACAGCTTTCCATTCCTATTACGGAGCACTTCTATCAATGACACTGTCTTCACAGGGACTCTTCATCAGATCCCACACACTTGCTTGATGAACTAAATCAAAGCCCTAATGAAAGACTATACATGGGATACACATGGGTTATTAAATTCAGCCATCTTCTTAAAAATCTGTTTCAAGGTAAAGATCTTATCAACAGTGGAATGACCAGATCTAAAAATCACACTGAGTATCCTGGCCTTTGCCACAAAGTGCACTGTTGATTTGAAACATTAGTATGGGGGGGTCCTACCACCAATGTAACACTTCAGTAGTTGCTATATTCAGCCTTATCACACTTTTTGAAGAGAGGAAGAATAATTCCTGTCTTCCAGTCATCAGGAATGGTATTAGTACACCAGATGGTCAGCAAAACTGTGCAGCCACAGTACAGAAATACTCTCACCAGTCCTCAGCAACTCAGGAGAAGGTGGGTCTACTGAAGCTTCCTTCCCCTCTTCAAGTGGAACTTCAGGCAAAGAAAAACTGAGGAGCATCTTGAAATAATTTTCTCATTGATTCAACTTATCCTGTGGAGTCTGGATGATGCTGCCATCCCGATTCTTTACTGAACAAGCTGGTGACACCTTTCCCTGCAAACACCACAAAGTTGAACAGAGGCCGAGGAGATGATGTTTGGTAGCAGCCTTTTTCTAAACTGGCTACCTGAGTCAACCACCATCATTCCTCATCTTTTTTATACAATGATTTGTTGACATTCCAAAACTAAATCTATTCAGACTCTGCTTTCACACTCAACAAATGTGTCTTTTGAAGATTGTAGCCTCTCTTTTTTATTAGCTGCAACTATAGTGAGTGACTCCTCACCAATTCATGGATGACATTTGAAGGGCTGAGGCCCCAGCATTGAACTGGCAGCAATCAGCACTTGAAACATGACCATTCCTGATCAAATGATAGAAGGAGTGAAACCTCCATCTCTAATATTTCAGTGATGTTGAGCAGTTCAGAACAGAAAGCCAACTGATAGCTTCATTGTAACAAGAGTCAATGGTCCATTAGCTAGTTATCTTTGAAGTAAGAGGAACGCTTTTGTCAGCAGAAACTGATGGTCAATGTCAAAGTCCCTCTTGACCATGACCATCAATGACTGTTAATGAGGACATGATCAATAACAGTCCTAGCGAAACCTTTTGGGCTGTACCAGGTCTGCTTCTGAATCTTTGGGTGAAGAATGAGTTAGTCAGTGATCACTAGTGATCTTAGTGGATTTGCACTAATGGGATTCTGGTTCTGAAGATTTATTCACTGAATTGACTTTGTAAAAAATGACTTTTGATTGAAGTAACATCATAGAATCATAGAATATCAGGGTTGGAAGGGACCTCAGGAGGTCATCTAGTCCAACCCCCTGCTCAAAGCAGGACCAATCCCCAATTAAATCATCCCAGCCATGGCTTTGTGAAGCCTGACCTTAAAAACCTCTAAGGAAGGAGATTCTACCACCTCCCTAGGTAACGCATTCCAGTGTTTCACCACCCTCCTAGTGAAAAAGTTTTTCCTAATATCCAACCTAAACCTCCCCCACTGCAACTTGAGACCATTACTCCTTGTCCTGTCATCTTCTACCACTGGGAATAGTCTAGAACCATCCTCTTTGGAACCACCTCTCAGGTAGTTTGAAAGCAGCTATCAAATCCCCCCTCATTCTTCTCTTCTGCAGACTCAACAATTCCAGTTCCTTCAGCCTCTCCTCATAAGTCATGTGTTCCAGACCCCTAATCATTTTTGCTGCCCTTCGCTGGACTCTCTCCAATTTTTCCACATCGTTCTTGTAGTGTGGGGCCCAAAACTGGACACAGTACTCCAGATGAGGCCTCACCAATGTCGAAGAGAGGGGAATGATCACGTCCCTCGATCTGCTGGCTATGCCCCTACTTTTACATCCCAAAATGCCATTGGCCTTCTTGGCAACAAGGGCACACTGTTGACTCATATCCAGCTTCTCGTCCACCGTCACCCCTAGGTCCTTTTCCGCAGAACTGCTGCCTAGCCATTCGGTCCCTAGTCTGTAGCAGTGCATTGGATTCTTCCGTCCTAAGTGCAGGACCCTGCACTTATCCTTGTTGAACCTCATCAGATTTCTTTTGGCCCAATCCTCTAATTTGTCTAGGTCCCTCTGTATCCTATCCCTACCTGCCACCGTATCTACCACTCCTCCTAGTTTAGTATCATCCACAAATTTGCTGAGAGTGCAATCCACACCATCCTCCAGATCATTTATGAAGATATTGAACAAAACCGGCCCCAGGACCGACCCTTGGGGAACTCCTTGCTAGCAGCTAGCAGAGCTGCCCAGACACAGAGAAAGGAACATGCTGTGTCATCTGTTGCAATGAGCTCACCACTCCTGCTTTACTTGAGGCACAGTCCCTCCTGGCATTCGTCTTGGGCTAGCACAGTTTAGCAGTACCACCAACATGAGCCTGTGCCTTGAAGATATCATCCGTCCCTTCAAGAAGCATGATAAAGAGAATGATGAAATCCCTAAGGCTCAGTTTACTGTTCATTCATGTTTGTTTATCACTGCATGCTAGTCTCAAAATCCAAGTATAAACACATGGTGCTTAAAGTAGCTATTATATTCCTACCCATTTTAATCTGAGCTAAGATTACAAAATCATTTAGATCCAGCTTTTGTATTTTAGTCTCCAAAATAAGTTCTTTGGTTCCTGAAAGCCAATTAAGTATACAAATAATACTGCTTCCACCTCTCAGATTCCAAGTTATGCCATAGGTGCTGGAACTAGGGTTGCTCCTGCACCCCTGGGCTTGAAGTGGTTTCCATCATATACAGGGTTTACAGTTTATTTCAATGGTTCTCAGCACCCCCACTACACAAATTGTTCCAGCACCCCGAGTTATGCAAAAGTAAAAGGGGGAAGGTCCAAATATCCTGCTATTATGGTTTGTGGTATTGGGATTTATATAAAATAATGGGTGATTTGGTGGTGGGGGACACCACCACACACATTGTGAAACTTACTAACATAGGCCCTACAGATGCCATAAGCTGCAATGCTCTATAAAACTAACAGGGTTTACTACGTGGGTGATTCAATTTATCAGAGGGAAATTCTGCCCCATTGAAGTTACTGTGAGTTTGCCATTGAACTGAATGGGGCCAGGATTTCACCAAAAGACTTTTGGATTTCTCTGGATTTTTACCCTCTTCCCCCACTTTCCTGTTTTAAAAGCCAATCAAAAGTGGATCCATTTTCCATCTATCTCCCAGCCAAGCTGTGGTTAAAAAGATCAGGTTGCATGTGGAGGACTAGAGTCTAGATATGCTGATGGAAGTCACTATAGGTAGAGAGGCAGGCAGTGTTTCCTGCACTTTGCCAGCCCAGTAGGATGGGAAATTCAAACATTGGTTGCCTAAAGAGAGAGGTCTTTTACTGCCATAAGATTGTTACCCTTAAGTTCCCTCCTACAAGTCCTTCCCACTTTTTAATAATAATTTCATTTGCATCTAAATTTCAACTTGAAATAAGGTACAAATTGTTAACTGTGAGTAATTAACCATTGGAACAACTTACTTAGGGACTTGGATTCTCTGTCACTTTCAGGCCTTAAATCAAGACTGGGTATCATTCTAAAGACATTCTATAGCTCAAGCAGAAATTACATGCTTGATGCAGAAATGTTTGGGGTGAGATTCTATGACTTGTATCATGCAGGGAATCAGTCTAGAGGATCATAATGGTCCCTTCTGGCCTTAAAATCTAGAACTTCTATTAAATTAAAGGGGACAAAAGGAATAATAGAACTGTCACAGCCTTGTAATATCTTAAGCTAATCAAAAGTTATATATTTACAGTTATATACGCTTTAGACTCCAGCACTGTAGTGTTAACATTAATACAAGCACAATTTGCTAATAGACTACTTTTTTAAACTAGTCTAGTCTGATTTTCCTATTAGAAAATAATATCGGTTGCAAGTGAGTAGTTGGAGAATGAGATAGTTAAGGCATGGCAGTAACTGGGACTGGGGAAGGAAAGAGGGCCATCAAGAAACACAGGCTAATGTTAGTTAATAGGAAACTAACATCACTGGTTTTCTGGATTCCTACTTGTTACCCAATCGGGGGGAAAATTTAGTACATAGAATCTACTAGTAAAAAATAGAATTGTCCCATCCTTGATATTCAGACTTATTTAATGAAAGCTCTCCATGGTGTTTGTGATTGTCTATTGTCTCTTTTTCTCTTTACAAAACATTAACATGACAAAAGGACATGGGCACAGTTGGGTTCCAAATAACCATGTTTACTAACTATACACCAAAATGCAAGCCCTAGCTAGATACACACTGCTGCTCTAGCTAGCTTCTGGTGGATTCCAAAAAATAAAATACCAAGTACCACAAATTATTTAACAGAATACTGCCTTATTTCTACACACTACACAGTTTATGAAAGGATGTGCTGTTAAGTCATAGAGACCTATAGCATGAACAGAACGGCTGTTCTGTGCTGGGTCTTATTCTCTTTCGATGAAGAGGCTCAGTATGGGGATTCACACCTCTGCCTTAACTGTGGAGTTCTGCAAAGCTAAACTTGGGTTTAAGCAAGCTAAGTTATACAGTGGGGGCAATTTTCTCAACATATAGCCCATGACTATGGAACACTTACGGTCACAGTAATTTCCTTTAGAAGCTCACCACTTTGAGTCTGAAATGTATGAAGTTTTTCTACAACAGCCCCCAGAAATACTAGCTAAAATACTAGTTGATAAAAAAGTTGATAAATTTAAAAAAATAAAAATCACTGTTTAAAGATACACTTATGAAAAGTGGGAGAGTTCGCTGACAGTTGCTTTGCTTTCAATAACTTGTAAGAAGTAATTTAATTCAATGCTGGGCATGGCATAAATATCTAGAACAGATATCTAAGTGCCATTTACAATGGTGGCACTATATAAATAATTTAATTAAAAACTGCATTAAAAACATTAAGGTTGCAAAATCAAGCACTAGAAAGTTAGGAATTACCTGAATTAAGGTAGCCTGAACAATTTTCATTCAGCCCTCTTGTGTGTATGTATAACAATACAGTCTTTAACTACATGATCACATATGATTTGTGTCCCCACAAGCACCCTACTTCATTCAGTGGGATGCTCAAGGATAGATATGCTCAAGGAATGAAATCAGGGTTGTGTAGTGAATTAGGCTATGCAATTGATTCAACATACAGCATATTTATTTATTATTTGTATTACCATAGCACTTAGGAGCCCTAGAACCTCATTATGCTAGGTGCTGTAGAAACACAGAACAGACAGTCCCTTCCCCAAAGAGCTTAAAATCCAAATATGTTTTTTAGCTACATGTACAATACACTGAATACTATCACTCATTCAGAATATGTCTTATTAAATAACTAGTCAAGGTTAATGTATCTCAGTTTTAATTGTATTTGTTAAAACTGCCAAAATCTGAAATTTATTGTAAAAAGATTCTTCCATAAGCTATTGAAACTTTGCAAAAGGAACTTTATTTTGTTTTATTTCTTTCCAGATAGAGTGCACTACATTTTGCTCATCTAAAGTCAGCCTTTCCATTCTTACTGTCTTTCTTGCTTTGAAATGTCAATGTCCTAATTGTTTTTGCAATTCTAAAAACTAACATATATAATGTTTATCCATCATCAGGCCCAGCCCTCAGGCACCTTCTTATTTACTTTGTCTGAAGTGCTCTTTTGACGAATTGCAATTCAATTTTTTTGACACCTCTTTGAAATCAAGGAAAAATATGTCCCCCACTGACCTTTCTGGTGATGTTAAGTATGTATTTACTTGCACAAAGATTCATCATTATGTAGTACTTGAACTGAGCTTACACCGATATTGGAAAGTCTATTATATTGAATGAGTGCTGATGTACAGAAAACACGGTCGGCCTGATTTGCCTTTACATACTCTGGCATAGTGGTCTTAAAGTGGGTGTAAGTTTAATTTATGCCACAGCTGCCATCAGTGAATTCTCATTATAGGATCAGAGAATCACAGATATGTAGAACTGGAGGGGACCTGAAGAAGTCATCAAGTCCAGCCCCCAGGCTAACGCAGGACCAAGTAACCCTAGACCACCCCTGACAGGTGTTTGTCTAACTTGTTCTTAGTCTCCAATGAAGGAGATTCATAGAATCAGAGAATATCAGGGTTGGAAGGGACCTCAGGAGGTCATCTAGTCCAACCCCCTGCTCAAAGCCGGACCAATCCCCAACTAAATCATCCCAGCCAGGGCTTTGTCAAGCCTTACCTTAAAAAGTCCTAAGGAAGGAGATTCCACCATCTCCCTAGGTAACGCATTCCAGTGTTTCACCACCCTCCTAATGAAAAAGTTTTTCCTAATATCCAACCTAAACCTCCCCCACTGCAATTTGAGACCATTACTCCTTGTCCTGTCCTCTTCTACCACTGAGAATAGTCTAGAACCATCCTCTTTGGAACCACCTCTCAGGTAGTTGAAAGCAGCTATCAAATCCCCCCTCATTCTTCTCTTCTGCAGACTAAACAATCCCAGTTCCCTCAGCCTCTCCTCATAAGTCATGTGTTCCAGACCCCTAATCATTTTTGTTGCCCTTCGCTGGACTCTCTCCAATTTTTCCACATCCTTCTTGTAGAGTGGGGCCCAAAACTGGACACAGTACTCCAGATGAGGCCTCACCAATGTCGAATAGAGGGGAACGATCACATCCCTCGATCTGCTGGCAATGCCCCTACTTATACATCCCAAAATGCCATTGGCCTTCTTGGCAACAAGGGCACACTGTTGACTCATATCCAGCTTCTCGTCCACTGTAACCCCTAGGTCCTTTTCTGCAGAACTGCTGCCTAGTCATTCGGTCCCTAGTCTGTAGCAGTGCATGGGATTCTTCCGTCCTAAGTGCAGGACTCTGCACTTGTCCTTGTTGAACCTCATCAGATTACTTTTGGCCCAATCCTCTAATTTGTCTGTATCCTATCCCTACCCTTCAGTGTATCTATCTCTCCTCCCAGCTTAGTGTCATCTGCAAACTTGCTGAGGGTGCAATCCACACCATCCTCCAGATCATTTATGAAGATATTGAACAAAACTGGCCCCAGGACCGACACTTGGGGCACTCCACTGGATACCGGCTGCCAACTAGACATGGAGCCATCGATCATTACCCGTTGAGCCCGACAATCTAGCCAACTTTCTCTCCACCTTATAGTCCATTCATCCAGCCCATACTTCTTTACCTTGCTGGCAAGAATACTGTGGGAGACAGTGTCAAAAGCTTTGCTAAAGTCAAGGAACAACACGTCCACCGCTTTCTCCTCATCCACAGAGCCAGTTATCTCATCATAGAAGGCAATTAGATTAGTCAGGCATGACTTGCCCTTGGTGAATCCATGCTGCCTGTTCCTGGTCACTTTCCTCTCCTCTAAGTGCTTCAGAATTGATTCCTTGAGGACCTGCTCCATGATTTTTCCAGGGACTGAGGTGAGGCTGACTGGCCTGTAGTTCCCAGGACCCTCCTTCTTCCCTTTTTTAAAGATGGGCACTACATTAGCCTTTTTCCAGTCGTCCGGGACTTCCCCCAATCGCCATGAGTCTTCAAAGATGATGGCCAATGGCTCTGCAATCACATCCGCCAACTCCTTTAGCACTCTCGGATGCAGCGCATCTGGCCCCAAGGACTTGTGCTCATCCAGCTTTTCTAAATAGTCCCGAACCACTTCTTTCTCCACAGAGGGCTGGTCACCTCCTCCCCATGCTGTGCTGCCCAGTGCAGTAGTCTGGGAGCTGACCTTGTTCGTGAAGACAGAGGCAAAAAACATATTGAGGACATTAACTTTTTCCACATCCTCTGTCACTAGGTTGCCTCCCTCATTCAGTAAGGTGCCCATACTTCCCTTGACTTGCTTCTTGTTGCTAACATACCTGAAGAAACCCTTCTTGTTACTCTTAACATCTCTTGCTAGCTGCAACTCCAGGTGTGATTTGGCCTTCCTGATTTCACTCCTGCATCCCCAAGCAATATTTTTATACTCTTCCCTGGTCATTTGTCCAGTCTTCCACTTCTTGTAAGCTTCTTTTTTGTGTTTAGGATCAGCAAGTATCTTAACCTCCCTTGGAAACCTATTCCAGTACTTAACTACCCTTATAGTTAGAAAGTTTTTCCTAATATCCAACCTAAGTCTCCCTTGCTGCAGATTAAGCCTGTTATTTCTTGTTCTACCTGCAGTGAACTCGGAGAATGATTGATAAGTCTTCAAATATGGTAAGGGATGTTATAAAAAGGGTTGTAATAAGATCCCCTTTTAGTCTTCTGTTCTCAAGACTAAGCATGCCCAGTTTTTTTAACCTTTCCTCCTAAGTCAGGTTGTCTAAACCTTTTATCATTTTTGTGGTTCTCCTCTGGAGTCTCTTTAATTTGTCCATATTTTCCCTAAAGTTTGGTGCCCAGAACTGGACACAGTACTCCAGTTGTGGCCTCCCCAGTGCCAAGTAGAGTGGGACAATTACCTCCCATATCAAACATACAACACTCCTGTTATCACACTGCAGAATATTAGCCTTTGTCAGAACTGCATAACATTGTTTCATATTCAATTTGTGATCCACTGTAACCCTCAGATCCTTTTCAGCATTACTACCACCAAGGCAAGTATTCCCTATTTTATTTTGATTTTTGATTTTTCCTTTATAAGTGAAGGATTTTGCACTTGTTTTTATTAAATTTCATCTGGTTGATTTTAGGCCAGTTCTCCCATTTGTCAAGGTCATTTTGAATTCTAATCCTATCCTATGTGAAAGGAGTTTGGAGGACCTTATCTGTGAGAGCCCGGGCAGATGCTCATTTCCTTGGTTCAAAACAGCACATACTGATTAGTCTTCTGCACAAGTTGCAAAAGCCATGTATTTGACAAGGTATGGAAGGAAGGTTGAGGGTGTATACCTAGTAACGGGGAAGGGAAGGTGTGTGTGGTAGGGATTTTTCTGTTGCTATGATTTGCTGTCTAGCTGAGTTCATTTGTTACCTGTATATGATTAGTTATCACTGCTGATCAGCTGAATTAACATATTACCTTCACATGGATACTTAATGCTGTTGGATGATCATTATTATGGTAAAGGAATTTTAGTTATGTATTAGGCTAGCAAGAGCTTATTTAATGGACACTTTATTATTGATAATTCTAAATAAAACCAAACCGCTGCAGCAACATGACATGCACATGTGAGGAACAGCTAAAAGCTATTTTGATTACTTCTTTCTTTCTGCAGATGTGCAGGAGAGTTGTACTCACATCTAGAGTGTTTCAAAGTACAGCTCCTGTCTCCTGATAAAAGTTCAATGTGTTCTCCTCACCTACATTGTATTTGCAGGGCTTATACAGAGCATCGTCCATAGACTTCTGTAATTTGATGTCCTGAAGAAAACACTTAAAGCTAAACTCATATCCCTCTTCAACTTAAGTACACACTTGTGGCTGCATATAATTGTGGCTCTACTCCTGAAGTGCTTATTCACTCCTTACTCAGGCAGAGCTCTCAATTGTGTCAACATTGGCTCCCTTCTGGAAATTATGTTATTCTTGTCTCTACCCTAATGATTCTCTAACTAGTCTGTGTGGTTCATAGAGCTATTTTCTTTAATATAGGTGAATTATTTATTAGACTTTAAGTCATAATACGTCCTAATAATTGTAGCCCAATCTAGCACACTGTTAGAATCCTATACCTGGGGGAGGAAACAAATGTAAGTGTGAAAGGGGGTCAATTTATGAATTTCCCAAGGTGCCAGTTAAATTGTAAAGCTGAAATCTAACAACCTAGGTTTGCCAATAGATAATAGAATCCTATAGGATAACCCCTTTTTATTGAGTTTCTTTATATATTAAAGAATAGAAGAGGAAATGCAAGCTTTGAAATAAAATCTCACCACTTCTTATCGTGTTAACTCTGGGATGGGGAGAGTCCTTTCCACATGGCTGGTCTGAGCATCAGTTGTACATAGGATTCTGTAGCTTCTTGTGTTGGGTTCAATCAGCTTTCCAGGTGCATATAGTGACTTCAGTTTATATATCCTCATTTCAAGTCTCCTAAGAGGAGGCAGCCCTCTTTTTTTCTATTAAACACATGCCAGGTGAGTGTTTAGGTTTTAGCTCTTTCAGTTTCTTTGCTGCTTCCATTGGTATCCAGTAGACAGCATTGGTGTATAACAAATTTCTTCAGTCCTTTTTTTGTTGGAGGTTTAAGTTAGATTCATTTCAAGGATTGTATTTCATTATGAGCTCCTACTATCCTTTTAATAATTTCTCTTAATATCCCCCGAAATTATATGTTGGTTTATATCTTTTAACATTCCTTCTTCCTTGTACCAGACAATTCCTAATACATCTAGTGTACAACAAATATTTACAATGCAAACCAACAAAATCCTTATCTTCTGATTTGGAGAACATGCTCTATACCTTCTTTGATTGTATATGAGCATTTCACATTATTTAGATTTAAAATAGAACAAGAGATGTTGTCCATATCTTGATGGATGTAGATCTGACTCACAAGGCAAACCAATATGAATCTTCTAATTTTGGGAGAAAGATTATCCATGGTATACTGGATATACAAGGAAAACAATGTATAATTTATAATCGGGGGTAAAAACATGTGGTTGGTTTTCTTGGGGTAACAGACAATATACCAAATTTGACCTTAAATCTTACAGCCACATTTGTATTTTAACTTGCATCACCCCACCCATCTCTTGATCCACTCAACGTGCAATGGGCCACTTTGCATAGCAGGGTGTGGCCCTTGTTTGGTAACTTGGAGGTCTTTTTAGCTAGTTTGTGAGGAAGAAAGAGGTTTTATGTATACACAGATTGAGAGATTATTTTTTAGGGGATTAACAATATTCTTTTAGTCACTTTAGTTTCTATTTTGGGGAGGGGAACACTCAACATTGGCTGATATATGTGTCTTTAGACAACGTGTTTCACATGTGAACCATTTTCTTACTGTCTTCATAGGTGGATCCTATTTTGGGATATTCCAAGGTGGATAGCTTTTCTCCAGTTTTTGAGGGCCAGAAGGAATCATTACTCATTAATCTATTATTCTATATATCCCTCACAGAAACAGCACAGATAAGCCAATGGATGACATAAAGCAGGTCTCCCTCTGCAATGAAGCAACTTTATTTTCATCATTGCTCCTTGTATTGCATTTTTATATAACCAATCATAATTTCCAGTCATCACCTATACAGGGAAGGTTGGATGCCAGTGGTTTGCCAATGCAGGGAGTGACTCAACAAGAATAACTTTTCTTAAGAATTGGTCCACAACAAGAAAAAGCTTGAAAATCGCTCCTCTATTCCATTCCTTGAAAGAATAGATAGTTCTGACTGTTCTTACATTAAATCATGACTCAATTGTCATGACCACCAAGAACTCTCAGTGGTAGCAGTTTGGCATCAACATACACTGAATTACAGTTTATGTTATAGGCACAGACAGATATGATTATTTGCTCTTCTGCTTTAATGTCTAAAGAAGGGCATGAAGCTGCAAAGTGCCAAGCTTCTGGGAGGTGCTGTGTAACCTCAACTCCCACTAAAATCAGCTAGACTTGTGGGTGTGCAGGAACCTTGCAAAATCAGGTCCCAAAGCAGCCAGGAATAGCAGTACTTCTGTTCTGTTTAGGTTATTATAGTGTAGCCCCTACTATGGTATCTGAATAATAATAAGAAAAAACAAAAACAAAAAAATCCAAACATATACTAGAGAATATTTTCTTGGTGTACTGTGGAAGTTTTATGCTCAGCAGCTTAATCACTCAACATTAGCAAATCAGTTATTATCCTAATGGTGACCCAAAACTGGTCTCCTCCTAATTATACAGTATATTTCTTAAAGATCCGGAGCATTGTTTTTTTGGGCTTTTGTTCTCTTTAAAGAAAGAGATGCTCTGTTTGTCTCAGTATTCCTCTGCCTCATGATGGGGAAGTTTGGCAAGAGGATTTTAATCAAACTAATTGCACTATAATCAGATCATTAGTTAGACTTGTAATGTAATGCCATTTACAGAAAGTGTCATAAACATTTATTTGCTAAAGTAAAAATATCCAATTGGTTGAAGTTTAATGAGCATATTCTAAATTTGTGTCTAGGAAGCAAAAAAGGTGCCTCGTCAAACCAAAAAAAAAAAAGTGCTTCACAAATACTAATTTTCTCGTGGTAATTTATAACTAAGTGTCAAAGAGTAAACTTCAAATGCTAAGCTTCAGTTTAAACAGTGAACTCCCTCAGCCTGCTGGGGTCAGAGACCTTTGGCATCTAAATGAAGATGGGAAGATTTTAAATGAATATTAAAAAATGAAGAAAGTAGCTCTGAAATACAAGGACAGGCAGAATATCAGCTGAAAGTTTGTTTGTAACTATTGGATATTATGCAAATAGAAACTCTTACTCAGCCCCCCCCCCAATAAACTGATAAAAACCCAACAGAAAATACTTATGCAAACATATAAGGTGGGCTGAAAGTTATCATGTGTGTGACTTGCTGGTTAGATGAGGTAAATTGAGTTACTCTCTTTTAAAAAGTCTCCCACTTGTCCATTTTAATGTTTTCTAAAACGACCTCCACTGAGCACATCTCCCCTTTCTATTGTCCCTGAGACCTACAGTGTTTCTCCCCAATGGAAATGGTGTATGTGAAACTTTGATCTAGTCCCCATCCGACCACACTGACATCAGCAGGGAGGAAACCACACAGTGTCAGAGTGAGTGCTTCCCCTGTAAATCAGTCAAAACCTTTCTGTACCTCATTAATTCAGCAGTGCACTTCCAGCTGTCAAAACTCTCAAACACGTTTAGTTAAGATGGCCCAGATCTACAAAGGTATTGGATGCTTAAGTCCCACTTTTAGGTGCCACTGAGATTCACAAAACCCCTGCTGTCTAACTCTACCAGCACCTAAACTCATTTTGCAACCAACTTTCTGCTGCAAAATTTCCCTACGTCATGGTGCCTACGTTTTTGTCTTTGAGCATAGTCAAACCTGGGACCAAACCATTAAGCCTGTTCAGAGGCCATCTACTGAATCAGGTCCCATTTAAAATCTGGGAAGAGGAGATGGTTGTGCCCATCTTATAACATTTAGCTTGGTGGCTAGAGCACTTAGTTGGGATGTAGAAGACATGGACTCAATTCCCCCCTCAGGCAGAGGGAGAGAAAGGCAAGGCTCTGTTCAAATCTTATTTCTCTGACAGTGTGCTAGCCACTGAACCATGAGATATTATGATGTGGGGCTCCCTCAATCTCTCCCCTTGAAGCTGTTCCACATTGGATAGGTACTTAATCATTGGACTGGAGGGGGGAAGTGCAGGTGGCTCGTTAGGGCATCTACCTGGAAGGTGGGAGACCCAGGGTCCAGTCCCCCTGCTCCATTGACTAATTATTTATTCACAGTGGAACAGCCAAGAGGAGAGATTCAGGATCCCCACCTCGGTGTGTCCTATAACTCAGTTGTTAGAACACTCCCATGAGATGAGTGGGAGACCCCTGTTTGAATCCTTTCTCCCCCTCAGGAGGAGCGGGGAATAGACCCTGAGATTCCCACATCATAGGTGAGTGCCCTAACCAGTAGGATAAAAGTTATAAAGTGGGTACTACCACCACCCCTCACCCATATCCCACTTAGTGTGGAGTGAAGCAGGTGCCTAACATTCTCCCAAGAGAAGATTTAGGCATCCCAAGATACAACTCCAGGAGAAGGGTTCCTGGCTGTGGATCTTAAGCAGAGAAAGGTGCCTCCCCGCAGACCAGACCAATCTTCTTGAGAGGGTTTGGGCTTAAGACACATGCTTTTCACCACCATTTCCCCTTGGCTAACTCAGGCAGCTCCCCACCAAGTGTGCTGACTTTTGTGGATTTCATTTGTAGGCATTTGTCTCCCCCCATGCGTTATATAGGAAGCCTAATTGACTAAGTTGGGGGTTGTTCCTGTGATTTTCTAGGAGCCTAAAGAAGTCAGCATTACAATGTCTACGTCCCATTGTGGATCCGAGCCAATATCCTAAACCTGAGCTCCTGCCAGCTGATGAAAGTCTCCTGTTGCCCTTATAGACTGTATAATTATAATTCAACCTCTCTTCCCAGTACCCTAACTTTCCTCAGTTTTCTTCATGACGAGGTCCTGTGCTCCTCCTTACACAGTTTATGTCCCTTGCTTATCAACACTGGTCTTTCCTGTTCTATTAGGCCAATACTAATGTTTTCTAGAGAAGAATACATTCAGGAAGTAGTTCATACTAGAACTGGGCAAATAATTCTATTTCTATTTTGCATAGGATTTCAATACGTGGTTTAACTCTGATTTGAGTGGAACAAAAAAAATTCAAAAAAAGTTCTCCTCAAAAGGGAATGGAGCCCTGGCACCGGACAGTCGGCCTTTCAGGCAGACTCAGGAAGCCCAGCCTCTTTAGATGCCAGCACCCAGGCTGTCGCCTGGGTGGGCAGGCTGGTAGGAAACCAGGCTGGAAACTCTGCTTGGGTTCAGTTGGAACTTCGGCAAAATCAAACAAGCGCCATGAAACGTTCCCATTTCACTGAATCAGCAAATTCCAATGAAAAAAATGTTTTATCAGAATTCTTCCAACTAGCTCTAGTTTGTAGCTTAGCCTAGAGCACTGACCTTTTAAACAAGGAATCCGTCTTTAGATTTAATTTGTCAGTAGCAATTTCAAGTATAATATATGTGTTACATAGTACTATATAGTAATATAATATATAATTATTGTAGTTTTTGTACAACAGTATGGAATTCAGATATCCAACAGTCAGGAGGATACAGAACTAGGATTGATATCATACCATAGGTTACTTTATTAATTATTATTATTGTTAAGTACAATGTCTACATGCTGAGTTTGACATTAGATTGATTACTAAAGAGGGGAATATAATATTCTACCCTGCAGGTGGTGAAAAAGATTAGCATTTCAGTTTTATCTTCAAATAGCATCATCCTGAAACCAGCTACATTACTGAAATAGTAAAAGTATATTATATTAACCAGATGTGTATGACTTTTCAGCGTGAATTGAAAGAGGTGTAATCCAAGATCATCAATAAATATCTAAGAAATATCTACTTGTAAATGAAAATTTGCTGTGCTCCCTCACAGTTGTTAAATGCTAATCAAGAACTCTTTGGGGTCTTTTATAAGAGCTTACCGAATTTAAACAATTCCAGGTACTGTACCTGGATCAGCAATAGACACTTCCCATTATCCTCTAATTATACAGTAAAATGTAACATCCAGCATGCTTATTATGGTAGTGTTTAAGGACCAACCAAGAATGGGGCCAGTTGTGCAAGGCACTGTACAAATTCTAAGTAGCAGACAGCCCCTGCCCTAGACAGCTTACAGTCTAAATAGACAAGACAGACACAGGATGGTGGAAAGGCTATAACACACGAGCAGAGTGTGATTATAGCAAGGGCCTGTTAGCCGGGGGGGAGGGGGGGCGTGGTGGTAAGAGGAGCAGATTTCCAGTGGTGCTGAGAGATGAAGAGCCCATGAGGGAGGGGGCTGGAGCAAAGAGCCAATCAGCATATGGCAGGAAAAGTCCAGTCAAAACTGTAACGAGCTCTCTGAAGATCCCAGTTTTGTCTGTTTCTGCTGCTTCTACTGGCTGGCGTCTCTGACTGGTTCTTTTCTGCAGTTTCCCCCCCCCGCCCCGGCCACATAGCGAGGGGAAACACCAAGCACTATTTTCTCCAGAGCATGCATGGGGGTCTCCCCTGTACAGTTCTGGGTCCAGGGGCAATGCTAGAGGGAGGAGTGGCCCCAGGTGGCCTCATTTTATTCCCTCTTCTGCAGTGCAGCACTCTGATTTGGCTGCTTCTGCAGCTGTTCCTGTTGATATTTGAACAGAATTGGGCAGGATAGTCACAAGCTTGGCTTAAGACTGGCCAAACTATAATACTAGGCTGAAAATTTAGGATGCAAATAAAGCCCCATTGCATGTCAGGCAGTCATTTGTGGGACTCCACGTAAATCAGAATTATCTCATGAACTATATTGTCAGGATTAAAATGAAGACCTAATAAAAACAGAAAGCACAAGCTTCTTTTCCTATTTAGATTAAACTAATTAGCAGAGGAAAACAGAAGGCGATCAAAGGACAGAGAAAGTTTTCTGTATTTGAAGAATACAGTTAATTTTGATCAAAATGGATGATTGGAAATGGAATTTACATTTAGGGTTGAAAGTGAGGGTCTAAAAGCATTGACTACTACCAAGCATACTGTGGGAAGGTGCAAATTGCTCACCAGATTGCTGTGTCAATGTATCTCAATTCTAACCTAAAACACTGTTGTTTGTTCCAGTCCTAGAGCTCTCCTGTACTAAATCGCACACAGGCTTTGTCAGCCGGATACGTCTACTCAGGGAACAACAACTTCTCATTTGCCTCCTAAAGTATGATTTGAAGAAGTGGAAAACTTGTATGCTATTTCACTCTGTCACTAGGTCTTCTAGATCGGTGTTTTTCAAGCTTTTTGGTACCAGGAACTGGCTTGCTGCCTTCCTAAACTGTGTCAGGGAGATCTCAGGGACCAACGCCAGTCCACAGACTGGTTGCTAACAAACACTGTCCTAGATGATTTTGTCAAAAGTTGTCAAAAGGATTTCCATTGTCTATGCATGCAGAATGTTCACAGGTGCCTGTTTTGCATGTATTGAACTGCTATCTTTGTATGCATTGTGCATATGTTTGTTTTGCTCTTTTGTCTGCATGCATGCTGAATATTTGTTTGGTTCTGTGTGTGTGGGTGCAAGGATTGAAAGAGTATTTGTGGTCCAGGATTCTGCTGTATGTTGGTATTTTAAGATAACATAGTTTGCAACTGGCAAATTATTACAGAATTATCAAAGAACATCAGATAAATTACTTTATCTAAAACCTTCTAAAATACAGGAAATATTTTCAGGAGAGAACTGCACCCTCATTTTCCTTCTCTCATCACTATTTCTCCCAGCATATTTGCTTGGCTGACTATGAGCCTAAGTGAATACTTACACCTGTTTTTAGATCTCATGTAATTTTAGTTCTGTGCCATTGTGCTCAGCTGGTAAAGGATTATGCCAGTAAAGAAGGTTAAGGAAAATTGCCAGCCTACCGCCTGTTTTGTTAGGAGTGTTCAAGTTAATTTAATCTGAAGCAGTGGTTGCTGTGAGTTGAAGCTGAGTGGAGTTAGTGAGAACGTGTTGCGAATGCTGGTTTGTGGACACTTCCTAAAAAAATATAACCTCTTGATCCAGTTATTTTCACAGATTTCTAAATTAATTTAGAAGCCATGCTCAGAAAAAAAAAGTTTAAAGGCAAAAAAACTACCTTATTGTCCCAATCATTTTAATATTTTATTACTACTTGTTGCATACTAGGTGTTTTATTACACAGTGATCCTGCTCCCAAGACTTCACAAACCTAATTGTAGACAGTAATCTGTGAGTTTGTCACCTTCAGGCTCAACTAGTGTCACATTTTGTATGTACCCCTTCTGCCCATTAGAGTTGGCAGCAACAAGGGCCCAGTTCAATATCTAGGGGTTCCTTTTCAACAATACAACATAAAACTGGCTTGAGCCCCCAACCAGTAGCCTGAGACAATTACACAACATCCCTTGGGTGCCTCTAAGAGGCAATACTTCCCCTCTCACAAGCAGAGTCTGAATGTAGAAAAGAAACTTTTAATAAAAAGGAGGGAAGTCACCTAGAATTAATTTGGGGAAATGCTGCAAGCAGGATTCATAACCATGAGCAAAAACCCTACCCCAGAGTATGCTGAGCAGTATCCTTTTACCTCAGGTTCTTAAGTCCAGCAATGAAAAGTTCCTTTAATGTGCCCCTCCCTTCTCCACACCCCACTCACCGTTGTTGTTCTTGGTCAGGGCAGGCCCAGAGGTGCATCTGCAGAATTCACTTCCCACCCTGGGTGGAGGTGAGGAGGGTAAGAAGGCACCTTGCTTGCTCCTTTGTCCAGGCACTCACTCACTCTTCTCCACCAGCGGCCCACTCCACTCTTCTCTGCCAGCTGCTTGTTGTGATGTCTTCAGGTCCCATCACTTAACAAAACTCTCAGTTATTTTAGCTGTTAATGGGGGAGCCTCACTGCAGATGCACACTGGGCAATCACTTGTATCAGAGACACCGTCCCAAAGCAGGTCTAACACTTAGACCTGGTTATCAGTGATTTTAGCTCTGCAGCATGTAACAAGACTCTCAGTTGAGTCTTAATCACCTCTGTTATTACACAGTGGAGAAAGGAAGGGTCATACGGTGTCTAGGGCCCTTAGGCAGGGCCCACGCTAACAGGTACAAGTACCTGTCCCCACCCTCTCTCAACTCACGTGGCTTTGGAACCCATGTCCCTGGCCTAGTGAGTGCCACTTGGTTGAGGGTCTCTCTCTCTCTCAATTAGGGTACTCCAAGCACAGTTCTGCTGCCCTTGATTTATATAACAAGGATAACAACCCTTTTATTATTCTTGCCCCAATAACAAGGAGACTGGAGATCCAACACCAGCCAAAAGTGATCATTTGGGCAAGCAATCGCATCATGCTGAGCACGTAGGCAGGGTGGGTGTGCCCATGCAAATGAGATCAGCTCCTGAAGTCCTCTTCCACAGCTCATCACTCAATGTCAGGGGAGAGCTCATGCAGATCCTGCTTATGTGTATATGAAGCAGAACACAAAGTCCTGAAGGAAACTCCAGATAGTTTAGAAGGCAATGAAACACCTGAGGTGGGCAAACTGATGGCTGCGCACCACTGCTCTCCTCTGTGTTTTATATTCCTGTTCTAGTATCATTCATGGACCTGCTTTTCAAGACCACCAATGGACTAGACCCTAACTACTTGACAGTTCTCCTTTCTTATCATCACTCACAATGTTAGCTGTGGTCATAAGGAATACTTTGACTGAAAAAGACTTGGAAAGAGCCCATTCTTTTGCAGCAGGAGCACAACTATGAAATAAAGTCTCACTTGAAATTAAAATGAGTCTCTGAAAGCACCATTTCACAGCACAAGTGAGTGAACATCTCTTATTATTTCTTTGTACTTGCTTCCACACAACAATATTTGAATACCTGGTGCCTACCCCTCCCCACCTCTTCTACCATTTCCCAGCTACCTGAATTAATAAACATCTTATAAAACAATCCCCTTCCTTTTACTTGAAAACACAAAAATGAAATATTCAAAGGAAAGATGGCGAATACAAACTCTGTAACAGATCTCTCTATTGTGTTAGTGCCCAAATCCCACAGTGTCAAGCATATTAGAAATACTTAGATATAGAGAGCTTATGTCATTATATAGAGTGGCCACCATTAAAAGTAAAGCTTTTTCCATCAGTCACCACACAGATGTAATCCCTGTACTCACAATTTGTGGTTTTGTGGTATTATCTCAGATACCAATGAGCAGTAACCTTCACTTTTTAAAGCTAACCACTGTACGGAGTAAAATGGGGACTAGATATTGTTGTGAAAGAAGTTTTTGCATCTTAAGTTAGGATAGAGTGTCCTTCTTAATAAGAGGGAAAGTATTTGCACTGCACAATGAAGCTAGCTGCAGTGTTACAGTTCAGCATACTGCAAGCATGTAATTTAGTAAAACTACACGCTAGTTGTATTGTACTTAAATGGTTAATTATTTGTGCTTTACTCAGAGGAACAAATTCTATCCTGGATTACTCCCCTATCAAAAGCAGAGATGTGCATGTTAGAAGTCAGGGCAGAATTTGGCACAGAGACTAATGTCCTGTGTGTAAATGAGAGCAATTTTTTTTCCTGCTTAATTCCATTTGGCTCAACTTATTGCCTAAATATACAGAATGTTTATGAAACATCAGCATGATTTCTAACATGGAGCTTGCACAATATTTCACCAGTTTATTTTAGATGCATTTGGTTGAGAAAGACCATGTTAAACATAACTGGTTATTCCATCATTACTAAAGGACCTTTGCAGCATACTGTATCTAAATTTCAGCAATGCTGATGGAGTAACATTGTCGGTTTGGAACTGAGACATAGCATAGTATGAGATAAGCAAATCACAGAAGATTCACTTAACAGTGGGTCATGGAAGTGTTTGGATAAGCAAATGGATTTGTTGACATTGTTCCATATCATAGTACTGTGAATATCAAAGAAGGCAAAAATGTGTACGTAATTTTTTCATGACTGTTAGCCAGTTATCAGCTAGATATTTTTTTATTGTATGCTAGAAAACTAGATTTAAGAAACAGTAACTAGAGTGAAGTTTTATCTTCTTGGTGAAAGATTTCCAAAAATAACACTTGTGTAAGAAATCTTTATTAAGCATACCTTGCCCAGTCAGCAAATCATAATAGAAGCTCTAGGTGGAGTACAAAATGCTACCAGAGCTAGTACAACACCAGCCACCATCCTCTTATTTCAGGAATGCTGCTGGTAGATGTGAAGTGATACCTCACAATTTCAGTTAGAAAAAAGAAAGGAAAACTTCCATTTTCAAAAAGAAAAGATGACAAGGATTGATTGAATGGTGTCAATATAGGACCCAGCAGAAAAATTCCTCTTTGAAGGAAGATTCAGCAAGAACCAGATTGTATTCAGGATATATTAGCTTCAGTAACAAAGATGTGTTTGGAATGAAGCTGTTGGCAAATGATCCAAGAAACCAGTAACAAAAGATCTCATACTGAGATGTAAATACAGTAATACAACATAGCAGTCTTGGCAAACTCAGTAATGAGCAAAACAACACTACTATGTTTGGCAGCAGCAAACTCAGCTAGTCAGAGCAGGAAGTGTATTTGCTTTGAAAGTTAAAAAAAGGCTTTAGAAATAAAACAGCAAAGATAACAAGCTTAATAAAATGCAGTCAATAAACACATCTACCCAGACGACTCCCCCTACTCTTCTCGATCCATTGGAGTACAGGAGTCGAAGGGAGAGTGATGTGCGGTTGATTTAGCAGGTCTTCACTAGACCTGCTAAATCGACTGCCGGGGCATCGATCGCTGCAGTGTCGATCCCGCCGTAAGTGTAGACAAGCTCACAGATACACAGAGCAACTCTAAAATATGATGGAAAATCTTAGGGCAACTCAGATCCAAAAATGCAATAAAACACTAGTAAAAAGAATGCCAATAATCAATCTAATGGGACCTAAAATCAAAAAGAGAAAAAGCGAGTAGAAGCTGTCTTATAGTCAGCGCTTAATTTGTAATGAAAGAGGTGTTGGGGCTCAAGCAATTTTTTTAACTTTCAAAACTGACGGAGCAAGCATAGAGGTGCCGGGGCTATGAAATGCCAAGCCGAGAGGTGCCCCTGCTCAACCCTGGCACAAAATTAAGCACTGCTTATACCGTAAATATACAAACTTGCTTAGAAAAGAAGAAACCATGAGCCTAGACATAATAGCCAATTCACTCAGGTGTCATCACTCAAAATGGAAAGCAGAGTAAATCAAGGATCCCAACAACTTATGTGGAGTAGATATTTAGTACTCAAGCTGCACAGAGCCTCCCAATTCTTTTCACATAGAATCATAGAATATCAGGGTTGGAAGGGACCTCAGGAGGTCATCTAGTCCAACCCCCTGCTCAAAGCAGGACCAATCCCCAACTAAATCATCCCAGCCAGGGCTTTGTCAAGCCTGACCTTAAAAATATCTAAGGAAGGAGATTCCACCACCTCCCTACGTAATACATTTCAGTGTTTCACCACCCTCCTAATGAAAAAGTTTTTCCTAATATCCATCCTAAACCTCCCCCACTGCAACTTGAGACCATTACTCCTTGTTCTGTCACCAGCTACCACTGAGAACAGTCTAGATCCATCCTCTTTGGAACCCCCTTTCAGGTAGTTGAAAGCAGCTATCAAATCCCCCCTCATTCTTCTCTTCCGCAGACTAAACAATCCCAGCTCCCTCAGCCTATCCTCATAAGTCATGTATTCCAGTCCCCTAATAATTTTTGTTGTCCTCCGCTGGATGTTTTCCAATTTTTCCACATCGTTCTTGTAGTGTGGGGCCCAAAACTGGACACAGTACTCCAGATGAGGCCTCACCAATGTCGAATAGAGGGGAACGATCACATCCCTCTATCTGCTGGCAGTGCCCCTACCTATACATCCCAAAATGCCATTGGCCTTCTTGGCAACAAGGGCACACTGTTGACTCATATCCAGCTTCTTGTCCACTGTAACCCCTAAGTCCTTTTCTGCAGAACTGCTGCCTAGTCATTCGGTCCCTAGTCTGTAGCGATGCATGGGACTCTTCCATCCTAAGTGCAGGACTCTGCACTTGTCCTTGTTGAACCTCATCAGATTTCTTTTGGCCCAATCCTCTAATTTGTCTAGGGCCCCCTGTATCCTATCCCTACCCTCTAGCGTATCTACCTCTCCTCCCAGTTTAGTGTCCTCTGCAAACTTGCTGAGGGTGCAATCCACACCATCCTCCAGATCATTTATGAAGATATTGAACAAAACCGGCCCCAGGACCGACCCGTGGGGCACTCCACTTGATACCGGCTACCAACTAGACATGGAGCCATTGATCACTACCCGTTGAGCCCGACAATCTAGCCAACTTTCTATCCACCTTATAGTCCATTCATCCAACCCATACTTCTTTAACTTGCTGGCAAGTATACTGTGGGATACCGTGTCAAAAGCTTTGCTAAAGTCAAGGAACAACACGTCCACCGCTTTCCCCTCATCCAGAGAGCCAGTTATCTCATCATAGAAGGCAATTAGATTAGTCAGGCATGACTTGCCCTTGGTGAATCCATGCTGCCTGTTCCTGATCACTTTCCTCTCCTCTAAGTGCTTCAGAATTGATTCCTTGAGGACCTGCTCCATGATTTTTCCAGGGACTGAGGTGAGGCTGACTGGCCTGTAGTTCCCAGGACCCTCCTTCTTCCCTTTTTTAAAGATGGGCACTACATTAGCCTTTTTCCAGTCGTCCGGGACTTCCCCCAATCGCCATGAGTCTTCAAAGATGATGGCCAATGGCTCTGCAATCACATCCGCCAACTCCTTTAGCACTCTCGGATGCAGCGCATCTGGCCCCAAGGACTTGTGCTCGTCCTTTTCTAAAGCTTTTCTAAATAGTCCCGAACGACTTTTTTCTCCACAGAGGGCTGGTCACCTCCTCCCCATGCTGTGCTGCCCAGTGCAGTAGTCTGGGAGCTGACCTTGTTCGTGAAGACAGAGGCAAAAAAAGCATTGAGTACATTAGCTTTTTCCACATCCTCTGTCACTAGGTTGCCTCCCTCATTCAGTAAGGGGCCCACACTTTCCTTGACTTTCTTCTTGTTGCTAACATACCTGAAGAAACCCTTCTTGTTAACATCTCTTGCTAGCTGCAACTCCAGGTGTGATTTGGCCTTCCTGATTTCACTCCTGCATCCCCGAGCAATATTTTTATACTCTTCCCTGACATTTGTCCAATCTTCCACTTCTTGTAAGCTTCTTTTTTGTGTTCAAGATCAGCAAGAATTTCACTTTTAAGCCAAGCGGGTCGCCTGCCATATTTACTATTCTTTCTACACATCGGGATGGTTTGTCCCTGTAACCTCAATAAAGATTCTTTAAAATACAGCCAGCTCTCCTGAACTCCTTTCCCCATCATGTTATTCTCTCAGGGGATCCTGCCCATCAGTTCCCTGAGGGAGTCAAAGTCTGCTTTTCTGAAGTCCAGGGTCCGTATTCTGCTGCTTTCCTTTCTTCCCTGAGTCAGGATCCTGAACTCAACCAGCTCATGGTCACTGCCTCCCAGGTTCCCATCCACTTTAGCTTCCCCTACTAATTCTTCATGGTTTGTGAGCAGCAGGTCAAGAAGAGCTCTGCCCCTAGTTGGTTCCTCCAGCACTTGCACCAGGAAATTGTCCCCTACCCTTTCCAAAAACTTCTTGGATTGTCTGTGCACCGCTGTATTGCTCTCCCAGCAGATATCAGGGTGATTGAAGTCTCCCATGAGAACCAGGGCCTGCGATCTAGTAACTTCCGTGAGTTGCCGGAAGAAAGCCTCGTCCACTTCATCCCCCTGGTCTGGTGGTCTATAGCAGACTCCCACCACGACATCACCTTTGTTGCTCACACTTCTAAACTTAATCCAGAGACACTCAGGTTTTTCTGCAGTTTCATACTTGAGCTCTGAGCAGTCATACTGCTCCCTTACATACAGTGCAACTCCCCCACCTTTTCTGCCCTACCTGTCCTTCCTGAACAGTTTATATCCATCCATGACAGTACTCCAGTCTTGTGAGTTATCCCACCAAGTCTCCGTTATTCCAATTACATCATAATTCCTTGACTGTGCCAGGACTTCCAGTTCTCCCTGCTCGTTTCCCAGGCTTCGTGCATTTGTGTATAGGCACTTGAGATAACTCACTGATCGTCCCTCTTTCTCAGTATGAAGCAGGAGCCCTGCCCTCTCGCGTGCTCCTGCTTCCTCCCGGTATCCCACTTCCCCACTTACCTGAAGGCTTTGGTCTCCTTCCCCCGGTGGATTTCTGCAAACTTTCCTGGTGGTCTGGTTTCATGCAATAACTGCAATTACCACTCCTGCTTGTCTTTCCCACACTGAATGACTATATTTGCCATATTAAATAATTCAACGTGAACAACGCTTATTTTTCTGAGTGTTGAACAGCAACTTCCACTGGGGAAGGAGGATCCAGTGGGACTCTGAAGACCAGGGTTTAATTCCCTGCCCTGCCATAGAGTTTCTGTGTGACTTATGGTACCACAGTTCCCCCATCTGTGAAATGGGAAACTACTTCCCTGCTTCATAAAGAAGGCATATTAGAGACTGTGAAGCACTCCGATAGTATGGTAATAGGGTCCATATAATGGGAGGTGCAGGTACTCAGTACCTCTGAAAGTCAGATGGAATATATGCATTTTCTTTTTAAATTTAAGAGGGTAATTGAAATTAATTATGGCCCTGTGACAAGTCTTCATAAATTATCAACCTACTCTCCTGTTACTTTATGAAAAACAATCTAAAATACTTAACCTATTACATTCACTGGATTGCCATTTGGATGCAAATTTAGAGCTAATACAAGAACTAAATAGTTTTTTTTAAAAGATGTTTTTACACTAATGTTTAAATGAATGATATTTAATGATGAAATGAACAAGTGTTGAAATAAGGACAATAGTGAAGCCTTTTTTTTAAAAAAAAATCTATGGTATTAGGACTTTTAAAAAAAAGTCTAGCAACAAAATTTGAAAGTAATGTTTTCCCAGAAAAAAAGTTATAAATCAAAAAGTGTTAAGACAGGAGAGTGCATGGTAAAAGGGAAAAAAATCATCCAAGATAACGCAAAATAGAACAGCAATAGATCAAAGAGCAGGAACATGGATGCAGATGACTGATGCCTGACACAGCAGAGTTCTCCCAGGAGTAGAGCTACATCAAGTGTAATGGCAACATTGAATGGACAGAGTAATGCATATGTTGGAGCTTTCAAGTCCTGATGAAAATATGAGACATTGGTAGAGCTTACTAAAGCCAACATGATAAAAAAGTAAAGTTTTGTGATGTTTTCATTAGCGGCTGTATTTTTTAAACAAACAAATTCTTTCATTTAAAAAAAAAAGGTGGAAGAGATTAGGACCTCACAAGAGCAAAGATCAAAAGCACTGACTTGGAACCAATATTAAACCAAAACAAAATAATATGACCTTTCTATAAAACATGAATGATTTGAAAAGTGGCACTGTCTGACAGGGTCTATGTCGAAGGGGTATGGTAGATGGCTGGATGGCTGGCCAGCCAAGTTCAATGCTACTGATATTTAATTTAGTTATATTTATTGTATGATTAATTACATTACGGAGTCTAGAGCTTGGAAAGGCATCTTTATTATTTTCAATCTACATAAAATAAATGAATAAAATATAAACTCTAATCATTTTTTAAAGTAAAAGTCATTTCAATTTTATACCTACTTCTTAATGCTCCTGTGAACTATTGTGGTTTTACAATCAATTTTTAAAATGTTTTGCTCAGATATTGCTGTTTGAAAGCTTCACACAAATAAAAGATAAATTGACTAACTATCCATACATGGAAAGATGAAAATAGACTTTAAATACCTTTTAAAATCTGTTCTTTAGTATAGATTCCTAACTTCCATTGAAATCAATGAGCTTCCGGCGCCTAAATAACTTTAAAAATCTGGTCCTAAGCATCTAGCTTAGGTACTTATCTGGCTCCCATTCCCCTAGCATCTGAGGACCTCAGGCTACTATCCCCATTTTACATATGGGGAACTAAGGCACAGAGGCCGGGGCCCACAAAGGGAGTTCAGTGTTGCAATACTCACCATCAAGAGACCAGGCTTTTAGGTGCCTAGAAAAATCACAGGAATAACACTGTGATGCACAAAGCTTGAGTTGGGCATGCAGGCTCCTTATACAGTGGGATGAGATAGGCTCCCCCGAACCACAAAAGCCAGCATGCTAGGTGAGGAGCCACCAGAGCGCTCCAGTGGGAGATCCTGTCAAAAGGAGGGGGTATGCTAACCCCTGCCTGCTCTCTGAGCTCAGCACCTAAATCCAGGCTCCAAGGAGCTCCACAAATAAGGGAAAGATAGGTATTTGGCCTCCTAAATAGCATGCGAGGCCCAAAACAAAACCACTGAGGGGAAGGAAATCCCATATAATCTTTAGCTAAGTGGTTAAGGTAATCACCCAGGATGTGGGAGACCTTTCCCCTCTTCTCATGAGGTGGAAAAGGGATTTGAATAGGAATCTACCAGCTCTCAGGTGAGTGCTCTAATCAGCTATAGAGTCATTCTAGCTCTTTTTTCTGGCCCAATTAATATTTAATTAATTAAAATGGAACAACTTCAACAGGAGGATTGAGGGAAACCTACAGCAGAATATGCCATAGTCCAGTTGTTAGAGCACTCAGAGGCAGGGGAGCTTGAACTGGGGGGCTTCACACATCTTGGGTGAGTAGAGTACCCTAGCCACTTGGCTAAAAGTTATGAGGGAGGCAGTTGTTTTTGGTCCCCCCCGCAAAGGAACCAGTCTGGTAGGCGGCTGATGAGCATGCCTACCAGCTCAGGCCCCCACATTTGACTTCAGCAGCCAAATGCTTATCTTCCCAGGTTTGTGGAATTGCTTTGGAGCTTATGCGGGAGATAGGCAACCATGTGCTAGAGGGATGCTGCAGTGCACATGCTCTGAGACAGAAATTTATGCACCTACAGGTTTAGGAAGCAGATGTTTGTGGATTGCAATGGTATCTAAAACCAAGATTTAGGTGCGTACATACCTTCATGGATGAGACACAGAGAGACTGCTTGTTTGTCTTTACTGCAACAGTTAACTCCGATTAGTTTTAATTTCAATGGGAGTTTGGTGCCTAAAATACCAGTTATTACTGCCCCCCCTGATACTTAAACACCTTTGAGGATCTGGGCCTTAGTGATTTCCCAAAGGTCATAATGGAATTAAAAGGAGGTCTCTTGTGCCTCAGTCTAGTGCCTTTACCACTATGGCAGCTTAAACATTGCACACTGAGCATGCACAACAGAAAAGTTTGAGTCCGCAGTCCCACACTTGACCACAAATGCACTACACTTGTATGTACAGTCAGTTAACCGCAAGCCTGTTTGTTCTAAGAATTTACAAATCAAACAGAGCTTGTGGGAAGCAAGCACAAAATGAATAACTGCAGAGAAAAGAAATTACAAGCTTTGTTTGCTTTGCTGACTCAAAACCAACTGCCACCAGATTTTTTTCCCTTCATAAATCCCTAGGTAATTAAATGGAAAAACACTATTGTGAGTCCAACATTAAAGTCATGAAGTCAGGCACTTGCAGGTCAATAGTCTGATGATATGAACTCAGACCCATTCCACCTATGTAGCATTATCTGTTCCTGTTTCAGTTATTAAAAATATTAATAATGTCTTTTTATATTGATATATACTACAAAATACACCATATGTTCATGGTTCAGCATGTTAGGTTGCCCCAGCTAAGTGATCCTATCTTTTGAAACTTCAAGTGCTCAAAAGAGGGACTTACACATTGCAACATGTAACTTTTAGATGCCCAGTGGAATTCACAGCCCTGAGAGAGGAGGAGACAGTGGTACTCTTGTAACCCAATAATCCAGTAGTGAAAGCAATATCCTGGGATTTAAAGACTTGGGTTCAGTTCCCCTACTATGCCTGTTTCAGAGCAGGGACTTACCCCAAGATCTCCCACTGCCCAAAACACTAGGGTGCACAGCCAGTCTGTCTCTGGCCCAATTATTTCATATTAAGTGGAACAGATTCAACAGGAGACACCTGTACCAGAGGATGCTATAATCCAGTTATTAGGGCACTCACAAAAGAGGTGAGAGAATCAGGTTCAAGTGGGTACTCTGAATCAAGCATAATACAGATCTGAACCCAAGTTTCCCCCAACCTGCATAAGTAGTCTATCTGCTGAGCTATGCAGGGGAAGGAGGAGCACCACCACCACCATATTTTGTGCAGGGGCCAATCTGGTAGGTATACTCTAAAGTGGCATATAAGCATGCCCCCTGGACAGGGTATTTAAAGTGAGATAAGCAGAACAAAATCTAGTTTGTGAATCACACCTGGGCTTAGGTATGAGTTAAGTGCTGAGCTGCCCAGTGGCTGCATGACATGGGCATGTTTGTACATCCCCACAAGAAGAAACCTAAATGTCTAGAGATTAAGCCTAGGGACTTGAGCTTCAAACAGAGGTAGCTAACAGGCTAACAGCAAGTTTCAGAGGGAGTAGCTGCCAACTCTGTGCTTGGGAGTAGCAGGATTAGGTGAGTGGTGCATTTGGTCAGTCTGTACACAGAGAACAAGCAAACAAACAACCCACAAACTGTCTAGCTGGACCCTTGGCCTCTGAGTAAACCCTTGGAGCTTTGATCAGTGAATTGCTAAAAGCCATAGGCTCTAGCCCTCGGAGCTTTGATCAGCCCAGCTGTTTGAAGTCCAGTGGTTAATCGCTCCCTGGTGGTGAGGAGCAGAGCTGAGCTAAGCTAGGCAGGTCAGACTTGCTATAAAAAGCCACTTACTAATCAAATTCAAAAGCCACAAACAGGTAGTTAAGAGAGGGAGTGTGAGAGGCTCAGTACCACGCACGATAGAGGTGGTGACCTGCAAAGAATGAGCCATATTTTCTTTTCATCCTGAAGCCAGATGGGATTTCCTGGGGATGAAATGCAAGTTGGTGGCTGTGCTGAAGGACAGATTCTTGGAGCGGAGGGGCAAGTTGAGACACAACTAAGAATCAGAGAAGCTGAGGAGTTCCTAGAAAGCCAGGTTGTGGAAACACCAGTACCACAGGTTCAAGGAAGAATGAGCTGGCTACTAATGAATCTGTAAGAGAGGAAGTCAGAGAGGAGGCCTGCCAGTTAGTAACCAGAGACAAGAGGTCATAGTAGAATTCTACACAGTTGAGGATAGGTGGACATTAGCCACAAGAAAGAAGAGAAGCAGGAGGAATTCCACATGGCTAGAGTTTTCAAGTCAATACCAGGTCCTCCATACAGAAGCTATAGAAGATACCTCTCAAGATCAAGCAGGTCCAAGGAAATGGAGAGATGTATGGGACACATGTAGATGACAGCTCGGCCCAACCGATAAGCAAATCCAGCTTACTCACAAAAAGAGTTCTTCAACTGTCCAAGGTAGACAGACTATTCTTGTTTCAGAGTCAATACTCAGAGGAATTAAAAAAAATCTGCTGCAAAGGACAGGCTCCTTCCTGGCGCCAAAACAGGAGATGTCACTCTAAGATTGGATAGGCTTCTGAAGTCAATGGGAGAGGATCCATTGGTGATGGTTCATGTTGGAACAATAACATTGCATTGAGGGATATTTTGCAGATAGTAGATGACTTTAGGTGACTCATAAGGTATAATTGATCTGGGATACGTGCTTTGTCCTTTGAGATTCATACATTTCTACAGCTAGTCCATAGCTGTGCTTGCACAAACGCCTCTTCCCACAGGCCCAGGAAATCCAATACCTCTGGCCTACTCCAGGCAGGAGTGCAGCTAGAGTGTGCAGCAGGAATGGTTGGTTGGTCAGTTGCACAACTAGGGATTCTCGTCAAGCAGTGCAATGAGGAAAAGTCATTTCAAAATTATGCAAAAGGATGGGGGTAACAGAATGGCTGCTTCCTGTCTCTATGACCCTTGGGAAGTGGAGTTCACAATTATTGTGACTAGAGTGGTTACTGTCACAGGGAATGGGGCATTGTGGGACAGCAGCTGGAGGACTATTAGTGTCAACACAGGTCCCAGTGTTAAAACTCGCACTGCATCAACTGCAGTAGGTAGACATGGCTCAATGGCATTCAGGGAAATGGTTTCATTGAGTCAGCACAATGAGGTGCTTACACTGGCTAGAGATAAATTCAAGTGTACACACATACACAAATAGGTCAACTCAAGGCAAATTACATCTACCTAATTTTGAATTGTAGTCATGGCCCAAATCACAATCTAAAATAAGTAGTTCACTTATTTTACAAAAAAAAGGAGTACTTGTGGCACCTTAGAGACTAACCAGTTTATTTGAGCATGAGCTTTCGTGAGCTACAGCTCACTTCATCGGATGCATAGCATATCGTGGAAACTGCAGAAGACATTATATACACACAGAGACCATGAAACAAAACTTCCTCCCACCTCACTCCCCCGCTGGCAACAGCTTATCTAAAGTGATCCTCAAGTAGAGCCATTTCCAGCACAAATCCAGGTTTTCTCACCCTTTCCCCTCCCCCCCCACACACAAATTCACTCTCCTGCTGGCAACAGCCCATCCCCCTTTGAAACCCCTCTTTATAATGCGCATGATAATCAAGGTGGGTCACCTCCAGCACTAATCCAGGTTTTCTCACCCCCCCCCACACCCCCCCCCCTTTTTTTTTTTTTTTCCAAAAACCACACACACAAACTCATTCTCCTGCTGGCAACAGCTCATCTTACAATGTGCACAGCAATAATCCAAGTTTAACCAGAGCGTCTTGGGGGGGGGTTTGCAGGAAAAAAAAGCGGGGGAGTGAGGTGGGAGGAAGTTTTGTTTCATGGTCTCTGTGTGTATATAATGTCTTCTGCAGTTTCCACGATATGCTATGCATCCGATGAAGTGAGCTGTAGCTCACGAAAGCTCATGCTCAAATAAACTGGTTAGTCTCTAAGGTGCCACAAGTACTCCTTTTCTTTTTACGAATACAGACTAACACGGCTGTTACTCTGAAACCTGTCAATTGCTTTTTGTGAGAAGTTGAGAATGAAAATGTTGTTCCCGCATATAAACCTTTTATCTGTCCAGAGGATTAAAAATACCCTACCATATAATCTCTTATGATATTTTTCTCCCATTTATCTAGTATGTACAAAGATGGATAAAAATCAAGTAGAGGCATGGGAAGATACATGTCAAACTTTAATCATGATATGCCACAGATTTGTTTCATTTTCTGCCTTCAACAACCCATCAAAGTGGATTTACCCTATAATCAGACTGAGATGTCCTTGGAGTGTCTTTAATAAATACAGTCATTGTTGTTCCATGTGCTAATGCCTATTTAAAAGTCAATATTGTTATTTGGCAATGTTAACGCAACAACAGCCAAAAAAGTACATTTTTACTCTCTGTTTAAAATGAACAAGCCAAAAAAAAAAACCCCAAAAAACATGCATGTAGTGATAGCTTTTCTATCAATCCATATATTTTTCTTCAGCAAAGGAGAAAACTTATGCCCAAGCCAATTGAAGAATTGACTTTATATGGTTACAAAAGGTATTAAGTATTAGTTTTCAGGGTTTTTTTTTATTTGGAAGGATTTATTTATTTTGCATAGCTCTAAAACTAAGTTTCACTATTATTTCGGGCATTATTGGTTATATAGACACACTGCACAAAAAGCAAATTGATAAAAGTAGGGATTTGAGGGACACATCATAACAATATAATATACCAAAAAGCTCTATCCTTCTGTCTAGAAGTCTGCCTCACAAACAAATAAAATTGTATGTTCCTCATCCCAAAGATGATGCCACAGACAAGTGTTTCCCAAACTTGGGATGCCGCTTGTTCAGGGAAAGCCCCGGTGGGCCGGGCTGGTTTGTTTACCTGCCACGTCCACAGGTTCGGCCAATCGTGGCTCCCACTGGCTGCGGATCGCTGCTCCAGGCCAATGGGGGCTGCGGGAAGTGGCAGCCAGTATGTCCCTCGGCCCGCGCCACTTCCCGCAGCTCCCATTGGCCGGACACAGAGAACCGCGGCCAGTGGGAGCCGCGATCGGCTGAACCTGCGGATGCGGCAGGTAAACAAACCGGCCAAGTCCGCCAGGGGCTTTTCCTGAACAAGTGGTGTCCCAAGTTTGGGAAACACTGCCATAGACTATGTCTTCATTGAAGGAGGGAAAAAAAGATGTTTTTTTATATCAGTATAGCTAACCCAAGTTAGTTATCTTGATATAAAATCCTGTGGAGATTTTTTTACCTAAGTGTTGAGGTAAACTCCAGATGGACATGCTTGTTGAGTTTGACTAAATACATGGAGGTAAAAGCTACCTGTACCTTGTTTCCACTAAACTTTTATAGCTCTCTTATTGCAACAAGACCAGCCATATAGAGAGCAAACAGCATTGAGAGGAAACAGAGGAAAGGTATGGCATCTGATGCACCCTGAATGCTCTCCTGTATTCATCAGATAGCCCATGCACCATGATAGAGAATTGGCTTGTGCCATTCATCATGCTAATCTATTTAATTAAAGCAAATCTCAGGTACTCCAGCTAATGTAACTAAGAGCGAAGTGGTCCAATCTCACAGTATTAGAACTGAAAGTGACAGCTTTTAGGTAATCAGTTCAAAAATAGTGGGGTTTTTTACCTTAATTCCATAAATAAAAGTTGAGATTTAAATGAGTACAATAAATTGATCTACAGCTCTGACTCCCCTCATAAAAGGGCTGTCTAATTATGTATAACTACACTTTCAAACAAATATAAAACATTTGAAAGAAATTTTGACAAAATATATTTGATACAAATTAGAGCTAGCCAAGTTGTGTGGAGATGAAAAGGATGTAATGAGCTGTTGAGACAGACATTTTAAACCAGAAGAAATATGAGTTACATTTTGCAACATTTTCATCTGTTACACTGAATTATTTTTTAAAAAAAGCCAATAATGAGGTCAAACACGATTTAAGTAAAAGTTAACATTACATTATGAACACCAGGGACAGAAGCTGTTTTAGAGTCTAGTGAACTGATTAGGATTTTAAAAGGGAAGTTTTTCTGTTCACTGTGCAAAAACCTAACTCTGTTCTGCCTACAGTATATGGCTTGAGTCAGACAGTTTGGAGATCTTAATCCAAAATTTCTCCTTAAATTAAGAATAGGTGCCCCTATGTTACTATAGAGGTCTCTATATGTTCAGACTTGATATCTGGAACTTTAACACATTCCAAAAAGAGTGAACTCTGATTGTCAGGAAAACGCATTAAAAAGCATTTTGCACTGACCAGGAGAGGGGAAATTTTCAAAGCACTGAATGGAGATTTGGCCACATGACTGTTGTTGAATTGTAATTGGGAGCCCTGCAGTTAAAACCATGTGCAGTGCTTTGAAAGTTTACCCGAATGATACTTTAAAGTGATTGAATGTACAAAATTGAAAGCCAAACACAGCAGATGGGATCTAACATATCTAAGGGCTTTTAATAATATTTACCCTTAAAGGGAAAAGTCACATTGTGCCATGCTCTGTGACAATTAAATATAAAGCATTTCTTAAATATCTTACTGGAACTTCCACAGGCTCATGGGAGGTGAAACATTAATCAGACAAGCTACAGGCAGAATCGTTGCTGATTTGGCCATGGTGGTTTGGATGGCCCCCTGAGTTTTTCCTTTCTTTACAAATAATCTGTTCCATATCAAAGCTATGGCTGATCTCAGCTGCCAAGGGGTCAATTAACCTCAGACCTTCACCTCAAACTTCAAAGAACTAATTGTTTATTCTGTATTCTTTTGAAAAATTAATAGAGATGCAGTAATTGCTGATGGCTGGAATTTGCAAAACCTCTTCATCAACTGGATGAATAATGGTTAACAATATGCCTTTTACAAGCTGTTCTCTTCTCAAATCAAAGAGTTGATCCAGCCTTGATTAAACAGGAAGTGGGGGCCAAATTCCACATTCATCTACTTGGTTATAAATACAGAATAACACCATTAAAGTTCATGAAAGTGGGAGTGGTTTTAGGCTAACTTTAGAGTACTGCTTTTAAACTTTTGGAGTTGATCTCTTTACAATATTGAGGTGGTCCCCTCTTTCACTTGCCCACACATCAAGGCTCTCTCTAAATCTTGCCCATTCTGTCTCCATAACTTTTCTAAAATACAACCTTTTTCCTTGCTATATTTCTTGAAGTTGAGTTTCCTTAAAATAAGAATGAAATGTATAAATATTCTGCTGTCAAAAGAAATAAGTTTTTAATAAATATATGTAAATCTTTTTGCCCCATTTTTATCTTCAGAGATATTCACAATAGATAAAAGACTTTTCCATTCCTCTTATTTAAAGAAGCATTCATAAATCTGGTAGAGAATCTACAGAGGCAGCATTCTGGTTCACTATTAAGATTCATTGGCCTGAGAGTTATACATTGACTAAGCCAAGCCAAAGTCAATATTTATCATGAAGTCCAATAAATCTTGATATTGACCAAACCACTGAAATCGATGCAAGTATAATTGGACAGGACTTTTAGTTAAGTAGAAATCCTACCAAAGTCTTTAATGGCTTGAGAATTTGTTCAGGGGAACGAGTAGCTTGAAATACGCAGACAATAGCTATTAACTCAGGATATAGTTGATGACAGGAGGATTTGTTGTAAATTACTGAAAGTTAGTATTTTTAATCAGATGCAAATATCCCAGCTCTTTGACATAGCTAAACATCACTGGCATGAAGAAAGAGAATCACAAGAATCCAAAAATCAATATGGCCAGTGTGCTTCTCCATTAGTCACAGTCCAGTTTGGTTAATATTTCCAGTGTTCAAGCTAATTCAAATTATAGTTGACCCCAAAATGAAACAGCAATTTGAAAACAATTTTTTTGGATATAGTTTTTATGAAGGCTGATTAAATTGTTAATTTTACACATTAACACGCTTCCTCCACATGATTCTGCAGAAATACAGGCCTCTGTTTCAGGAAATCTATTGTCCTACTTTCACACAAAATTGATGCCCGTCAAAGTGAAACTAGTCTGCTAAAAGCAATTCTATCCATCCCATATGCATTCTATTCTATCACTGCACTAAAGTGACAATTGTTCATTACCAAACTTCTGTAGGAGAGCTGCTGAAGAACTATGCGGAGTCCTTGTGGCACCTTAGAGACTAACAAATTTATTTGGGCATAAGCTTTTGTGGGCTAGAACCCACTTCATCAGATGTATGGAGTGGAAAATATAGTAGCAGGTATATATACACAGTACATGAAAAGATGGGAGTTGCCTTACGAAGTGGGGGGGTCAGTCTAATGAGACAATTCAATTAACAGTAGAATACCAAGGGAGGAAAAATCACTTGTAGTGGTAATGAGGGTGGCCCTTTTCAAACAGTTGACAAGAAGGTGTGAGTAACAGTAGGGGGAAATAACATGGGAAAATTAGTTTTTGTAATGACCCATCCACTCCCTGTCATTATTCAGGCCTAATTTGATGGTGTCCAGTTTGCAAATTAATTCCAGTAGTTCCAGTTCTCGTTGGAGTCTGCTTTTGAAGCTTTTTCTTGAAGAATTGCCACTTTTAGGTCTCAGAGTAGCAGCCGTGTTACTCTGTATCCGCAAAAAGAAAAGGAGTACTTGTGGCACCTTAGAGACTAACCAATTTATTTGAGCATAAGCTTTCATGAGCTACAGCTCACTTCATCGGATGCATTCAGTGGAAAATACAGTGGGGAGATTTATATACACAGAGAACATGAAACAATGGATGTTATCATACACACTGTAACGAGAGCGATCAGGTAAGGTGAGTTACCAGCAAGAGAGAGGGGGATGGGGAGGAAAAACCTTTTGTAGTGATAATCAAGGTGGGCCATTTCCAGCAGTTGACAAGAACATCTGAGGCGGGGGAAATAAACATGGAGAAATAGTTTTACTTTGTGTAATGACCCATCCACTCCCAGTCTTTATTCAAGCCTAAGTTAATTGTATCCAGTTTGCAAATTAATTCCAATTCAGCAGTCTCTCATTGGAGTCTGTTTCTGAAGTTTTTTTGTTGAAGAATTGCCACTTTTAGGTCTGTAATTGAGTGACCAAAGAGATTGAATTGTTCTCCGACTGGTTTTTGAATGTTATAATTCTCGAAGTCTGATTTGTATCCATTTATTCTTTTACGTAGAGACTGTCAGGTTTGGCCAATGTACATGGCAGAGGGGCATTGCTGGCACATGATGGCATATATCACATTGGTGGATGTGCAGGTGAACGAGCCTCTGATAGTATGGCTGTTGTGATTAAGCCCTATGATGGTGTCCCCTGAATAGATATGTGGACACAGTTGGCAACGGGCTTTGTTGCAAGGATAGGTTCCTGGGTTAGTGGTTCTGTTGTGTGGTGTGTGGTGGCTGGTGAGTATTTGCTTCAGGTTGGGGCGCTGTCTGTAAGCAAGGACTGGCCTGTCTCCCAAGATCTGTGAGAGTGATGGGTCATCCTTCAGGGTAGGTTGTAGATCCTTGATGATGCGCTGGAGAGGTTTTAGTTAAGCGCTGAAGGTGATGGCTAGTGGCGTTCTGTTATTTTCTTTGTTGGGCCTGTCCTGTAGTAGGTGACTTCTGGGTACTCTTCTGGCTCTGTCAATCTGTTTCTTCACTTCCGCAGGTGGGTATTGTAGTTGTAAGAATGCTTGATAGAGATCTTGTAGGTGTTTGTCTCTGTCTGAGGGGTTGGAGCAAATGCGGTTGTATCGTAGAGCTTGGCTGTAGACAATGGATCATGTGATGTGGTCTGGATGAAAGCTGGAGGCATGTAGGTAGGCATAGTGGTCAGTAGGTTTCCGGTGTAGGGATGTGTTTATGTGACCATCGCTTATTAGCACCGTAGTGTCCAGGAAGTGGATCTCTTGTGTGGACTGGTCCAGGCTGAGGTTGATGGTGGGATGGAAATTGTTGAAATCATGGTGGAATTCCTCAAGTGCTTCTTTTCCATGGGTCCAGATGATGAAGATGTCATCAGTGTAGTGCAAGTAGAGTAGGGGCATTAGGAGACGAGAGCTGAGGAAGCGTTGTTCTAAGTCATCCATAAAAATGTTGGCATACTGTGGGGCCATGTGGGTACCCATTATTGAGTGAGCAAGGAGAATGAAGCATTCTCCTACTTTTGCTGATGCAGACTAACACGGCTACCACTCTGAAACCTGAAGAACTATGGTTACGGTTATTGAACTTTGTGACCCCTTTGGAAGAAACTGATTGCTCATAGCAGAAATGTTATTCATAATCAAATCTACAACAACGACTCTATTGCTCTCAAACAATCCACACAGCTCCCTGGATTTTGGATACAGTCAGCCTGTGCAATGATATGTGCTAACAGTGTCATTAATACCACAAAAATGGGTAAGTCTGGATTTTAAAATAGACTCGGGTTCAATAGCACTCCAGCAAATAAAAGGCTTTTTAGCCAGTTGGTTACTTACATTTGGCATTCAGGAACCATGAATGCCTTCCCTATCTATCATGTTCAAGCTAAGTATAGCCTTAATTTTAAAAGTTGTTGGGTAAAGCCAAAATGGAAGAACTGTACAGCTGCTCATTCCATAGCAGTGGAGATAATCTTAGACCATTTAGTCAGATGATTGATCTTGGGCTGATGATAGTCATCATAGCTCTATTGTTTCCTTTGCTGAAAGCACATTAGTGCAGCTGCAAAATGAAGCCCTACATAATGGAGACTATACAGTATATCACCACTAGACATTTTGTTTTGTTATCTAGATGCTAAGCTATTTGCAGCTGTTCTGGAACAATTTTTTTAGTGAGGGTGCAGAAAGTCATTGAACAAAAGCTTTAAACCTAGTATATTATGGAAGACATTTGGTTGTCATTATATCTTTGAGCCAGGAGGTGCTGCCACGCCCATAGCTCCAGCATTCCTGATTAGGGGAATCTGAAGTTGTGATTTTGAGCTTCACTGAATCATATAGAGCAAATACATTATGTGAGGGGATAGGTACTCATTTGGCTATCGGGCAAATTTGGTCTAAATTTGGGTTAGTTGGCAGTTTGATTGGATCAATTTTTTTTGTTAGCTTTTCTATGTTCATTTCTGATATTTTAGGAGTCTATTTTTATTCTTCAGTACAGACAGACTCAAATCAGCATTCACATAATGTGTTGCACAGCTATCTATTTTAGTGCAAAAGAGGCCAGCCACACAGACATTACATTATTTTCACACCCACTTCTGGCTGGCCTCTTCAGATAAGTGTTGCCATATGCTTGTTGCTAGAAATAATTACTGTCAATTAATTTTAGCCAATTTTTCAAGTCAGTGAATGGTGTCAATTACACAACCATTGAATCCACACAAGCTTGATTATATATTAGTTAAATGCAACTGTGAGAGTTCTTTTCAGCTATGTCCTATTCATTTTTGAGAGAAAAGGAAAAATCCATTATATAATTCTGCCTGTACCTAGACATCATCTAGTGACTGGGAGATAAAGATATTCATACACGTTAGTGATGAAGGTTCCACACATGCTTAAGTCTTTGTAGGATAAGGGCTAAAAATGTACCTGTAAATGATTGATAAATCTAGTAACAAAATAACTATATTTAAAATATTTTCCCCATGTTGTTGCAGTAAAATCATCAATACATTGAAATCAGTTGTTGCACTAATGACTTCAAGACAGATACAAGGTGCGAAATTCAGGCCATACTGAGGTCAAAGGGCCCAGGATTTTATCCATAGAGTAAAAATTCACCTCTTGTGTATACAGCCATAACTTCCATTAATTTCAGTGGGAACTGTGCTCACTTATGCCAGCAGTAAATGTGGCTCAAGAATTTAGCTTTTCCTGTGGAAAGATAGCTCTGTGTTCAATTTTGCCAGTGTCAGGAAAAGCTTGCTGCCTTTTGCAGTTAATGGCAAACACTGCAAGATATAAAAACAGAGATCATCACTGCCAGATATAGGTTCATTCTTAAGACAGTGATGTTAAAAAAAAACAACCCCACACACATACACACAACTTGAATTTCAGAGGCCCAGTGATGCCCTGAGTGATTTCAATAGAGATGTAAAGTTAGAACTGAGAGCAGACTGTGACCTTATGTATGTGCCCTTTCCCTGGACAGCTAGTATGGCAGTTTACAAAGAATTTGACTTTATTTGAAACAAGATTTGAATTTGTAACTTCTCTGGATTGTCTTATAAAAGGGCAAAAAAACCCACACAAATTCAAACTCATCAGACACTTGCTTTTAGGAAATCTAGTGACTGAAGTCTCCACAGGACACATCTACTAAGGGAATGAGGATGAGTAAAAAGAACACTGACGGGTGGAAAATGGCTATAATTTCAGAACAGTGTTTTTCAATACTACTAGGCCCACAGAGTGAAGGAGACATGCTAATGCACTAAAGATACAGTATAGTCAATTAAACACCAATGGCTGGCCCATGCCACCTGACTCGGACTCATGGGGATCGGGACATTTTCAATAGGTTCTGTTGTTGTTACAAAAATGCACCATTAAAGTCATTTGTTCTGTATGGCTGATGTCAGGTGTGCAGTCCAGAATAACAGAGTAATATCTTGCTGACTTCAGATCTAACCAGGATAACTTCCTTCTGTTGTAGCTGAAACTTGACTGAATCTAATATCACACTCTGTTAGTCGTCTTCTAATATGTAACCATTCCATTTTAAATTGAAGATTCAAAAAACACTATTAAAAGCTCTCTTATAATTTTCAATCATAATATTAAAGATAAAATTAATGCAGCAAGAGTGTGTAATAATATTTTTGTATACAGAACTGTGTTTGTGAAACCTGAATACAGGCAAATTGAGGTTTTGTTATTGTTTTTTAGTTGCACCAACCAATTTACATAGTTCTGCTGAGGTGATAGGAATATTATTTTGAAAACATTGGATGTCACATGTTCTAAGTTAAGAAATTCATTCTGCCACATCTGTACTGTATTCAGAAATGTTAAGGGCAGAAGGGACCAATATGTTCATCTAGACTGACCTCCTATAAAACAGACCAAAGCACTTCATCTGGTAATTCATCCATCAAAGCCAATAACTTCTTATCAGACTGGAGTAATCTCTTTATAAAGACATGCAATTTTGCTTTAAAGACTTTAAGTAATAGAGAATCCATCACAGCCCTAGGTAAGATGTTGAATGCATTAATTACTCTCAAAATGTGTGTCTTACTTTCAGTTTTAATTTGTCTAGCTTCCTCTTCCAGAAATTTGATTTTGTTATGTTCTGGTCTGCTAGATTAAAGAGCTCTGTATTTTGAAAAGTCATCTCTTCATGTAGGTTTCAGAGTAACAGCCGTGTTAGTCTGTATTCGCAAAAAGAAAAGGAGTACTTGTGGCACCTTAGAGACTAACCAATTTATCTGAGCATAAGCTTTCGTGAGCTACAGCTCACTTCATCGGATGCATACTGTGGAAAGTGTAGAAGATCTTTTTATACACACAAAGCATGAAAAAATACCTCCCCCCACCCCACTCTCCTGCTGGTAGATTTCCCCTTGTTTTTTCCTACCCCCCCCGCAGACCTTCTTGTTAAACCCTGGATTTGTGCTGGAAATGGCCCACCTTGATTATCATACACATTGTAAGGAGAGTGGTCACTTTAGATAAGCTATTAGCAGCAGGAGAGTGGGGTGGGGGGAGGTATTTTTTCATGCTTTGTGTGTATAAAAAGATCTTCTACACTTTCCACAGTATGCATCCGATGAAGTGAGCTGTAGCTCACGAAAGCTTATGCTCAAATAAATTGGTTAGTCTCTAAGGTGCCACAAGTACTCCTTTTCTTTTTTCTCTTCATGTAGGTATTTATAGACTATGATCAAGTCACTTCTTAACCTCGTCTTTCATAAACTAAAGAGAATGCACTTCTTAAGACTCTCACTACAAAACATGTTTTCCAGTCTTCAAATCATTTGTGGATTTTTTCTGAACCCTTTCCAGTTTTTCAACATCCTTTTTCAAGTGTAGACACCAAAAAGGATACAATATTCCAGTGACAATCTCACTATTACTGTATAGAGAGCTAACACCACCCCACTACTCCAGCTTGACATTAATCTCCTTATACATCCAAGTCATGTGTATGCCCACTCAGCCAAAGCTTTGCACTAAGATCTCACATTCAGCTCATCATCAGAGTCACTACTTTCCAGAGCACAGTCCCCAGCCCATAATTTTGACATATATTCTTTTTTCCTAGATATATTAACTTGAACTTTATTTAAAGGCTATATTAAAATGCATGTTGTTTGAATGAGCTGAGCTTAGCAAGAGATCCAGATCACTCTGTACAACTAACCTATCCTTAATCCTTCATGACACACTTGCAGTCTATGACCAGGCTGTTTCTCCCGCACTTCAATTTACAGTTGCTGTAATACTCCTCTGTTTTTTGTTTCTTTGCTTTTGGGGGAGAAATGGAGGTAACTTTTTGTTAAGGTAATGTTATCAAGAAATGTTAACATACTAAATCAGGGATCTGCAACCTTTGGCATGTGGCCCGCCAGGTTAAGCCAGTTTGTTCACTGCTCCAGGCCAGTGGAGGCTGCAGGAAGTGGCATGGGCCGAGGGATGTGCTGGCCGCCGCTTCCCACAGCCCCCATTGGCCTGGAGCGGTGAACCGCAGCCAGTGGGAACTGTGATCGGCCAAACCTGCGGACATGGCAGGTAAACAAACTATCCCATCCCATCAGGGGGCTTACCCTGGCAGGCCGCATGCCAAAGGTTGCTAATCCCTGTACTAAATTGTATATTATTCAGAATAAGGTTAATATTCAAAAACACTAGCTAAAGACTCTGGATTGCTGACTTGGGAGCCTCCAGTAAGTAAGCTAAAAAGGGTGACAACATTTCTAAATACCCATCATATTTTTGGTGTTTCTGTTGTGTTCATAGTTTGTGAAAACGTTTTTTCGTTACAGGGACAGTCCATATTTTACTATAACACAATTACATAGAAGTAGGGGTCATATTTGTCCAATAATGGGTAATACAAAGTCTGGCTGCTTACAAAAAACATATTTTGCCATTCTGTTTAAAATGTAGATCCTTTAGTACAGCATCTAATAATCAGGTCAGGAAATCTCTAGGAAGCAAGTAATTTGTCATGAGATAAATCTCTAATAATTTCCTTCCCATACCAGCTAATTCCTGGACACAACCACATGTGCAAGAATGTTCCCCTTTGCCCACAGTCCCGCCAACAGGGCTCCTCCCTGGTAGTAAAAATATGATGGATCATAATTGGTCTCAAATGCCACAGATACAGTAATTTATAAGAGATTTCTTTATCAGCTACACAAATTGAAGATGTATATTCCTTTTCCTATACTGATATTCCAGATAAATTTCTTTGTCCAAATCCCATCTGTTTTATCCAGTGCCCAGCACCATTTTAGTGTCTCCCTGTCCCTTGCAGCAAAATAGATTATTTTTGGTTAGATTATTTATTTTTGATCATAGAAGCAGCAAAGAAAGTAGACCTACAGAGTCCCCATAAGCTGGAAAAGATAGCCTGTTTCCCTAAGAACCTCCATCTTGCATCCCAGAAAGTTCTTTACCCAGCAGGCAGATATCAACCATTCACAGGTATAGGGCACAGAACACAGTTACATCTGTTAGTGTTACAAAGTGTATGTCTTGAATGGTAAGACATGAATGCTAATTCATCATTTATTATGCACCTTCTAGTGCCAAACAACTTGCTGATATTGGGGATTGGATAAATAAAGCTTGTTCAAAAATATATATCCACCTGAATGCATGATAGTTTAAAATCAAGTAATCTTGTCTAGACCACTGGATTGTCAATATAAAACATAAGATCCCTGGCTCAGTCCCTTACCCTTCCAACACATGCAGCCCCTGAAGCAGTACAAAGTATCTTTTGTAAGGCCTCAACACCCCACCCCCCACACAAATCAATGTACACAATGGTTGACTCCAGAAAGCCACTTCCAGGCCTCCTTGGAATACAGCTCAGCTTAATAGAACTCCCCTTGGAATAACACAGAAAATGCCCACAGCATCTAAAAAACAAAATGAAACATATGTGCATGTACTTAACCATTCTCCCACCTTCAGGACACAAGGAAAAAAAAAGCTCCAAACACAATGGGGTTCTGGTTCATAACTGGGGCTCCTAGACATTATGGGAATATTAATAATAAAAACAGTGCTCCTAATCGTAGAATATCAGGGTTGGAAGGGACCTCAGGAGGTCATCTAGTCCAACCCCCTGCTCAAAGCAGGACCAATCCCCAATTTTTGCCCCAGATCCCTAAATGGCCTCCTCAAGGATTGAACTGACAACCCTGGGTTTAGCAGGCCAATGCTCAAATCACTGAGCTACCCCTCCCCCTAACATCCTCCTGAATTGTTTTTCTCCCCATATTTTTTGGGTGGGGAAAAAGGGATGAAAGATTACATTAATGATCCATTTTATGATGAAACTCTTAAAAACAAGATCTGAAGGGAAAGACAACACTCTGTATCACAACAAGCTGCCTATAGAGAGAAATATTGACCAAGCTTTTTCTAGTGGAGAAGACAAAAACAAATCATTCTGACAGTGTTTGGTCAATAATCCATCAGCAGTTGAGAGGGGTGTTAACTCAGCCTCTTAAAGTCCTTGAGAAAGAGCTGGAAGCCAGGTCGAGGTGTAAGGTGGAATAAAATACAGGGGGGGAAGAACATGGCTTTAGGAAGGGAAGGAGTACTATAGATGTAATATTTGCAATGAAACTGAAGTTTGAAAGAACAATAAATGAAAGGTGTAACTGCTTTTATTGATCTTGAGGAAGAATATGACTTGGTTCCATAGGAGCTGGTGTTTGAAGTATTGAGATGGATAAGAGGGGGACTTCAAGAAGTGGAGAAAATAGAGGAGGGTCAAGAGGTAACTGGTGAAACTACATGGAATTCCAGAGAGATTTGGGGTTCTGATAGAATTGAGATAAGACTGTGTGCTGTGTCTACTTCTTTTCTCTTAGTTAAGGAGTTAATTAGTAGAAGAACCAAGCCTGGTGAGAGACAGAGAAAACTAATGTATGCGAACAAATATAGGTAGTAGAAAATATACAGAAGAGAATGGCAGGCAAGCAGAGATTAGACAGAATGTGCATGGAAGGAATTAGAGGGAAGATGAACTCGGGACTCTCAATGATAGATACGGTGGAGAGTACATGTCTGAGGCAGGCTGGACATGTAATAAGAATGGGGGAAGAATGGCCAGCAAAGAAAGCCTGGGAGGAAAATAACAGAAAGAAAGAAGTTTGAAAAGAAAAAGGACTGGAACTCCATGGACCAGAGGAAGTGCAAAGAATCATGGGCACCTCCTACCTCATGTAAATTGGGAAGGAGTCGAGAAGAATTTAAGTTGATGGTCGGGAAACAAAGGGGACTGCAGAAGGAAAGGTCCCAGCATTGGCTGCTGATCATATTCATACATACCTCAAAAGAGAGATTCATCTAAACAAGGACTGGTTGAAAATATTCCATCAAAATATTCCATTAAAAATAAAGCTATTTTTCTATGAATTAGATTTTTGACTATGCAACATTTACGTGAAGTGTTTTCTTGAAAACTTTCACCTTTTGAAATTTTTTTTGGTTTTGACCAAAAACTGAAAATTTCAATTAGGAAATGTTGCAGCAGTGCCTCATGGAATTGATGTTTTGGTGCTTTCTACCCCCATTCTCCTCAATGGGCTCAGCTCCCCAACCAGACACTCTCTAGATGCACCATGACCATGGACTCCCATGATGCTCTGCAGTGGCTCAGCAAGAGGGAAGAAGTCTAATTCCTAATACACAATATATTGAAGAAAAAAACAGCACCATTTATATAGCATATTAGATAGCTAGTTTTCCAGAAAAGTAAAACAAAGAAGGTGTTTTGAAAGTAATTCAAATTTAATTTGAAATGGGATGTGGAGCCTTTTAAATTTCATCTTCCTATGTCTTTTAACTCATAGGAAGCCCTATGAGAATTGGTTTAATCTGCATAAACCCATTATATGCTCTCAGAAATCTTTCATAATTCACACTACAAATGGTTCAGAATCCTGGTTTCAAGTTGTAACATGAATTAGAAAAACTATTAACTGTAATGAACAAATTTCATATGGGTAAAGTGTTGGACATCAATTCCTTTCCCATAATTTGAATCAAAACACAGTGAGAGTTAACTGTTGAAGGAAAAGTGCTCAAAGAAATATGGGGAAAGCCACTTATAAAAAAATATTCAAAATAAACTAAATTAATTTTGTTAATGTTTTGAAGGAGAAAGGCAATTATCTTTAAAAATATCATCTAATTGAATTATAATTAGATAAAATATTTCCAATAGCATCTTGAACAACTCAGGAATGGTTTAAACAACAGGGAATGACATTTTTCTCTTACACAGCACTTTTCAACTGATTATCTCAAATAATTTTACAAGTATTAAGTCACACAAAAAATCCCTCCTCTGATGTCGGCAAGTGTTTCTTTTATTTATGATTAATTATTATTATTATTGACCCATTTTACACATAGATATGCTGAGGAAGAGTATGGTTAAGTGGTTACATGAGATCTCACAACAAATCAGTGGGAAAACCAGAAGTCAAAGTCAGGGAACAAATTCTGTGCTGCAGCTCATACACAGTGCAACTCAGAAGGTGCAGCCCAAGGGAGATGGGCAAAGGTGGCATGACTTCAGTGGGTGCAAGATCAAAACCTAATTAAGAAAGGATGGGCCAGACTCTCAGCTTATATCAATCAGTTTAGCTTTACCGATTCCTGAAAAGTATGTTCTAGCTCATTCATAAGTTATGGGCTTGATGCAGGAATCGCTTGGTAAAATTCTATGGTTGGTGTTATACAATAGTTCAGACTAAATAGGTCCCTTCCAGCAATAGAAAAACCCCAATTATTAATTATGACTCAGTAGGAACAGGACTGAACCCTTAAACTCTGTCATTTCTTACAATCTTCTGCTTCTGAAGGATACTGATCTGTGTTCTACATTTCACTGAAAGCACCTCAGGTGTCACTCAATTTACTGTTGTCCTCATTTGCTAACTTAGGGAACTGCATGTTTAAGGCAATTCATTGCATAACAAATAGGTAGAGCAGTGATCAGACCACATCTTACAAGTAGAGTTTCTGTCTGAACATCCGCTGGGTCATTTTGGGGGGGAGGAGGGGGAGACTAAAACTAGAAAAAGGGGGGTAGTTGCAACAACAAAACATTTTCCCATCTCCCCCCGCCTTCCACTACCTTTTTCTCCTTTTTTGACAATGCACAGAAGAAGAGTATCAAAACATGACTACGAAGACTTCTACCCCCAAATTTCAATGAGCATGACATTTCTAGTCAAAGGTGTGTTTTGATTAAAAAAAAAATCCGCAACCATTATTCCAAAATTTCATGAAAAAACAATTTGTGAAGGTCATGGGAGACCTGTAACCTAAATGGAGGAAAATTGTCAAATCAAAATATAGTGTGTGGGGGGAAAGTCCATTGGTTTCACGCAGTTCTTTGGCATCTAAAGTTAAGACTGTGTTTAACAATTATTATTTGTTGAGTAACCACATGGCCCCTGCCCTCCCACCCCCAAATGCTATGTGTAATTGATTTTTTTTTTGGTCATCTTCATTGTGGATGTGTTTCAGGTCGCCTGCATACAATGGACTAACTAGTTCTTTAAAGACCTCTGATTCTGTGGTGCTGAATCTGACAGTTTTGTTTTTATTTTATCGCTGTAACGTTTGCTGGATATTTGAAATCCCCATTTAACAACTCAATCAAAATTTATTTTTAAAAAAGCTCCTCCTGGTATTATGCTTTTAAGGATCCTGATAGCAGGTACGCTCATCTAACAATCATAGAGATGAAGCCTCTGGAATGCATAATCTCTCCACAGCTCTGATTAGAAGGGACACCTATGATTGAGTTAATTTATAAATGCAAGATATTTTAAGTTGCTAGGCAACATTATCCTGCCCTACACCTCCCTGTTCTCAGTAATAGTTTTTATCTTACTATCCTTGGAGGAGTTATGTGGGTGGAGTTCCTAGAACTTTTATGAACAATCCCTCTCTCTAGTTTCAGAGTAACAGCCGTGTTAGTCTGTATTCGCAAAAAGAAAAGGAGTACTTGTGGCGCCTTAGAGACTAACCAATTTATTTGAGCATGAGCTTTTGTGAGCTACAGCTCACTTCATCGGGCTGTTTGTGCAGTTCAGATAAGACCTTCCTTAATTATGCACTAGTCAATTTTTTAATTCACTAATGGTAAGGAAAGTTGTTTTCTTCTAAAACTGAAAAAGTAACTTTCTTAGAATAATTGTTCTCTCTAAAGTTACTCCACCTCTCTGCTTTGCCATAGAGTTCTGTCTAGAACCTTCCCAATTCTGCCTTCTGCCTGGTTCCCTATTAGACAAGTAGTACAGATATCTTAATTCCTTTGGATTATTTTTTTTAAAACACCACAAATGCAACAGATATCCCATTCAGTGGTGCAAAAACATTTGGATGTTCTTCTTCAGTCTGCTCCAAGCAAGCAAGAGTGAATGCAAGAGCCAGCATGTGGGACTTAATAGGTGTCAAAGCCTTTGGCACAGTTTGATAGGTGTCACTGATTTCCATTCTCATGACATTAGTGACTGACCCACGTTTACCACACTGGTTCATTACAGATTGCTGTAAGACTTCTTATTTTTCAAAATCATGTAATGAAAAATAGTGAGGCATTCAACATATTCTATAATACACTAGACCATTTCCAATATATACATGTATTGGCTTTTCATTTATTTTTCCTTCCCAACTCTCATCTGCAAAGGTGCTTTAAAGTTTTGTTTTGTTTTAAACTCCACTATGCTGTGATAGAAATGGCTTTAAAAATAAGCCTGAGTCAATTTAGTAGTGAAGAAAAGTACCAGCCTGATAACCCTCTAACCAGAAACCCCTTATTTATCCATAGAATTGGAACAGCATGGCCATCAGCTCCGAGAGCTTCCCTCCACACCTGCCAATGTTAGTAATATTTTTTTCTGCAAGGACCACCTCATGCACTGAGAAGTTAGTTCAGTCTCCTTCATATTTGTTCCACATTCCTTTTGTGACTGCAAATAAACAGTTCCAAGTGGGCAGCTAGTTCCCATGATGGAACACCTGTCCATTAAGGCAGACTTGAACCATCAACTCTCTTCACATAAGCCTGCTCTTTATTTCATAATTAGCACATATCGTATGAACTACAGGCTAAGTTCAGTCATTATATGAAGGTGGAGAAAAACAAAACACTCTTCTACAGTCTCATTTGGCCCCACGCCTGTAGCAACAGTCTTGGTATTGGAATTCCAGAAAGTCCTTTCCATATAATTCTAGCATATTAAGATTACCATCTGACAAAGTGTAAACATTTCTTGCAAATCAGAGAAGTCAAAAGTCACTCACTTAACATTTGTTTGTTTCAGGAGTCCAGCATAATAATGTGATGCTCTCAAGCATTTCATGCAATTTTGCTGCGTTTACATCAATATGAAGAGGAAGCAGCATTCCCATTCTATTCTTCATCATGCCCGCTGCAAATTCTGTAGCTGAGAAAAGCAGTAGGCTCAATGTTTTCCATGTGAGATTGCTTCTATTGAACCAGTCCTGCTTATGGCCACTAAAAAAGCAATTTAAATGACTTCTGCTAGCCTGTTTTTCAGCACATAGACTTATCTTCAGTTCTGTCACCATCTATCACTACTGCTCTGTTAGGATATTTCAAACAGGTACACATGGGGTTTGGACACAATATAGTGAAAAAAATCTAACAAAATACAAATCAGAAAGATACATCTGAATTATAATTGTATCAATCAGTCCACCAATGGATGAGAATAAAATTGTTGCACCCTAGTTTGCTCAATGTAAAAGCAGGAAGTAATAAACAACAACATAGCCCTTAGGTTGTTTAGGTACTAGAACCAAGTTTGGACAGCACATCTAAGTGCAGAGGACCATATATAAGTCATAACTAAACACATCCAAAATCTAACACTGTAGTAGTCTCCAGTTTTGGTCACCTGCAAAACATGTTAAGAAAACATGAAGGCTGAAAAGTGAAGCAATACACACTCTGGATGTGACAAAGGTAATGTTGGTCATGCAGCTTTTACTGTGCCCTTGTCCTATTTATAGTAATTCAGTCTTTAAATGCATCTCTCATTCTCCTATATGACCCCTGCTTAATAGGACACAGTTTAAAATTACTCAGTGAGTAATTTTTTTTTAATCCTTGCATTTCAAAATATGGTCTCCTGCCTCATTCTCTGTACACAAATCAGCCTCTCCATAAAGGCATGGCTTCACAAGCACAATTAAGCCTGGCTCACAAGCACATGCCCAACTTTAAACATGCTGCCACTGAAATCAATTGCACTAAATTGTGTGCTCATATGTTTAAAGCCTAGCATATATCTTACTGAATCAAGACCTGAGTAAGGCAGGTATTAACTTATAATATGAATGAGGCAAGGGTCTTCTGGAAAACAGTGTCAGGGTTTCCCCCACACACACACTCTGAACTATGGGGTACAGATGTGGAGACCCAAATGAAAGACTCCCTAGCTTATATTTTACCAGCTCAGGTTAAAACTTCTCCAAGGCACAAATTCTTTTCCATGTCCTTGAACGGTATTGCTGCTACCACCAAGTGATTTATACAAAAATTCAGAGAAGGGTCACTTGGAATCCCTATCCCCCCAAAATATCCCCCAAGCCCTATACTTATGACACACAGTTTGTGATTAAAGGCTGCATCCTAATGCACAGGTATTAGGATATTGATGTTATGTGATATCACAGCCACAACATAACTTATTTTATTTGCTTATTTATAGCAT